>NC_091337.1:18313528-18466028 GCF_038502225.1 Cherax quadricarinatus | reverse complement strand
GAAATTCATCTTTACCAGCTAAATTTTAATTTGGCGAATTCGTTATATTACACTGCCTGTAATAGCGACTCCATAATGGCAAAAAAAAAAAAAAAATTAAAACCGAACATCTGAGTATTATTTACTTTTGTCTCGAGCCTTTATCCAACTTTCGCCATTTGTAAATTCTGATTTGTGTCACACTTGTTATTAAAGCAGGAATAATGTGATCTATGACGCTGAATTCCCAAGGGGTATCTTTTCAGCTGATTATATACACTCAAAAAACAATCAATATTTCTAATATAAAAAAGGCAAATTTTCCTACTCCTGACCTTTGTTATCTCGTCCTGTTTGTGATCCAGAGTCATGTCCATATTCATATATTCATTTATTTACAACACGGTACGGAGCACTAACATTTCCCAGCCATTCAAGACTTATGACGTTATTTGAACTAATTACTCTGTCATTTAGGTATATATACAAGAGTTGTGGCGGGCAGGGCTACCATTCTTTCTCACACACTGCCTCAGAGAGGCTCTCAGACATGAGAACAGACGAGGCCGTCCCGAGCCAACACTGATAACACCAAACTCACCTCCCAGACTTGGCGATAGTTTCACTTTCCAAGCAAAGTTTGTCAGAACAAGCTACCAACTTCACAACACTGAGTGCGATAAACCATCTCCAGAGAAAAATATGTCTATATTAGGTATGTATGGTTCATACAAAGACAGTGCAATATTCACTTCCTCGAAACTCCAGAAAAACATAAAAAATCAGGCTAGCCCCTCAAAGTCCACATATCAAAAATTCCATTACCATCAAGGAGTGTATCTAAAACTGCTTTTAAAAAATCTTGGCAACCAGCTTCTATCATAATTTTCCAGAGACGCTCCCGTAAGCCACAAATCTCTAAGTTAATGAACTGCAAAGTATAGCAGCACCGAAGAACCTCTCACGCCTAACCTACGTATATATAAGCATTTATTTGTATATATGTATATATATACATACACACACATTATATATATATAATATATATATATATATATATATAGACTATATATAGATATACACTCTATATATATATAGACAATATATATATATATACACTATATATATATACACTATATATATATATATATATATATATATATATATATATATATACACTATATATATATATACACTATATATATATATACACTATATATATATATACACTATATATATATATATATATATATATATATATATATATATATATACACTATATATATATATATATACACTATATATATATATATATAAATATATATATATATATACTATATATATATATACACATATATAGTGTATATATATAGTGTATATATTCCTCTAAGAAAAAGGAGGAGTAGATGTAAAACAGAAAGAGACAGGCGCTCCTTTACAGGCGACGGAAAAGAATAACAGAGCGGCTAAAAGAGGTCAATATATCTGAAATGCGTAGGGAGACACTGGTCAGAGAAATAGCAAGCATCGAACTTAAGCTAAAAGAATCCTTTAGGAGTCAGGAATCGCGGGAAGAACTAAAAGCCATAAATGAAATCGAAAGAAACCCAAAGTATTTCTTCTCCTATGCCAAATCAAAATCGAGAACAACGTCCAGTATTGGGCCCCTACTTAAACAAGATGGGTCCTACACAGATGACAACAAGGAAATGAGTGAGCTACTCAAGTCCCAATATGACTCAGTTTTTAGCAAGCCGCTAACCAGACTGAGAGTCGAAGATCAAAATGAATTTTTTATGAGAGAGCCACAAAATTTGATTAACACAAGCCTATCCGATGTTATCCTGACGCCAAATGACTTCGAACAGGCGATAAATGACATGCCCATGCACTCTGCCCCAGGGCCAGACTCATGGAACTCTGTGTTCATCAAGAACTGCAAGAAGCCCCTATCACGAGCCTTTTCCATCCTATGGAGAGGGAGCATGGACACGGGGGTCGTCCCACAGTTACTAAAAACAACAGACATAGCCCCACTCCACAAAGGGGGCAGTAAAGCAACAGCAAAGAACTACAGACCAATAGCACTAACATCCCATATCATAAAAATCTTTGAAAGGGTCCTAAGAAGCAAGATCACCACGCATCTAGAAACCCATCAGTTACACAACCCAGGGCAACATGGGTTTAGAACAGGTCGCTCCTGTCTGTCTCAACTATTGGACCACTACGACAAGGTCCTAAATGCACTAGAAGACAAAAAGAATGCAGATGTAATATATACAGACTTTGCAAAAGCCTTCGACAAGTGTGACCATGGCGTAATAGCGCACAAAATGCGTGCTAAAGGAATAACAGGAAAAGTCGGTCGATGGATCTATAATTTCCTCACTAACAGAACACAGAGAGTAGTCGTCAACAGAGTAAAGTCCGAGGCAGCTACGGTGAAAAGCTCTGTTCCACAAGGCACAGTACTCGCTCCCATCTTGTTCCTCATCCTTATATCCGACATAGACAAGGATGTCAGCCACAGCACCGTGTCTTCCTTTGCAGATGACACCCGAATCTGCATGACAGTGTCTTCCATTGCAGACACTGCAAAGCTCCAGGCAGACATCAACCAAATCTTTCAGTGGGCTGCAGAAAACAATATGAAGTTCAACGATGAGAAATTTCAATTACTCAGATATGGTAAACATGAGGAAATTAAATCTTCATCAGAGTACAAAACAAATTCTGGCCACAAAATAGAGCGAAACACCAACGTCAAAGACCTGGGAGTGATCATGTCGGAGGATCTCACCTTCAAGGACCATAACATTGTATCAATCGCATCTGCTAGAAAAATGACAGGATGGATAATGAGAACCTTCAAAACTAGGGAGGCCAAGCCCATGATGACACTCTTCAGGTCACTTGTTCTATCTAGGCTGGAATATTGCTGCACACTAACAGCACCTTTCAAGGCAGGTGAAATTGCCGACCTAGAAAATGTACAGAGAACTTTCACGGCGCGGATAACGGAGATAAAACACCTCAATTATTGGGAGCGCTTGAGGTTCCTAAACCTGTATTCCCTGGAACGCAGGAGGGAGAGATACATGATTATATACACCTGGAAAATCCTAGAGGGACTAGTACCGAACTTGCACACGAAAATCACCCACTACGAAAGCAAAAGACTTGGCAGACGATGCACCATCCCCCCAATGAAAAGCAGGGGTGTCACTAGCACGTTAAGAGACCATACAATAAGTGTCAGGGGCCCGAGACTGTTCAACTGCCTCCCAGCACACATAAGGGGGATTACCAACAGACCCCTGGCAGTCTTCAAGCTGGCACTGGACAAGCACCTAAAGTCAGTTCCGGATCAGCCGGGCTGTGGCTCGTATGTTGGTTTGCGTGCAGCCAGCAGCAACAGCCTGGTTGATCAGGCTCTGATCCACCAGGAGGCCTGGTCTCAGACCGGGCCGCGGGGGCGTTGACCCCCGGAACTCTCTCCAGGTAAACTCCAGGTGTATATATATATGTATATATATATACATTATATATATATATAGTGTATATATATATATATATATATATATATATATATAGTGTATATATATATAATATATATATATGTATATGTATATATATATACATATATATATATATATAGTGTATATATATATATATATATATATATAGTGTATATATATATAGTGTATATATATATATATATATATATAGTGTATATATATATATATAGTGTATATATATATATATAGTGTATATATATATATATAGTGTATATATATATATATAGTGTATATATATATATATAGTGTATATATATATATATATATATATATATATATATATAGTGTATATATATATATATATATATATAGTGTATATATAATATATATATATATATATATATATACATATATATATATAGTGTATATATATATATATATATATATATATATATATATATGTATAGGAGGTTTTAGAGTGGGTAGGGGATGTGTAGATCAGGTGTTTACATTGAAGCATATATGTGAACAGTATTTAGATAAAGATAGGGAAGTTTTTATTGCATTTATGGATTTAGAAAAGGCATATGATAGAGTGGATAGAGGAGCAATGTGGCAGATGTTGCAAGTATATGGAATAGGTGGTAAGTTATTAAATGCTGTAAAGAGTTTTTATGAGGATAGTGAGGCTCAGGTTAGGGTGTGTAGAAGAGAGGGAGACTACTTCCCGGTAAAAGTAGGTCTTAGACAGGGATGTGTAATGTCACCATGGTTGTTTAATATATTTATAGATGGGGTTGTAAAGGAAGTAAATGCTAGGGTGTTTGGGAGAGGGGTGGGATTAAATTATGGGGAATCAAATTCAAAATGGGAATTGACACAGTTACTTTTTGCTGATGATACTGTGCTTATGGGAGATTCTAAAGAAAAATTGCAAAGGTTAGTGGATGAGTTTGGGAATGTGTGTAAAGGTAGAAAGTTGAAAGTGAACATAGAAAAGAGTAAGGTGATGAGGGTGTCAAATGATTTAGATAAAGAAAAATTGGATATCAAATTGGGGAGGAGGAGTATGGAAGAAGTGAATGTTTTCAGATACTTGGGAGTTGACGTGTCGGCGGATGGATTTATGAAGGATGAGGTTAATCATAGAATTGATGAGGAAAAAAGGTGAGTGGTGCGTTGAGGTATATGTGGAGTCAAAAAACGTTATCTATGGAGGCAAAGAAGGGAATGTATGAAAGTATAGTAGTACCAACACTCTTATATGGGTGTGAAGCTTGGGTGGTAAATGCAGCAGCGAGGAGACGGTTGGAGGCAGCGGAGATGTCCTGTTTAAGGGCAATGTGTGGTGTAAATATTATGCAGAAAATTCGGAGTGTGGAAATTAGGAGAAGGTGTGGAGTTAATAAAAGTATTAGTCAGAGGGCAGAAGAGGGGTTGTTGAGGTGGTTTGGTCATTTAGAGAGAATGGATCACAGTAGAATGACATGGAAAGCATATAAATCTATAGGGGAAGGAAGGCGGGGTAGGGGTCGTCCTCGAAAGGGTTGGAGAGAGGGGGTAAAGGAGGTTTTGTGGGTAAGGGGCTTGGACTTCCAGCAAGCGTGCGTGAGCGTGTTAGATAGGAGTGAATGGAGACGAATGGTACTTGGGACCTGACGATCTGTTGGAGTGTGAGCAGGGTAATATTTAGTGAAGGGATTCAGGGAAACCGGTTATTTTCATATAGTCGGACTTGAGTCCTGGAAATGGGAAGTACAATGCCTGCACTTTAAAGGAGGGGTTTGGGATATTGGCAGTTTGGAGGGATATGTTGTGTATCTTTATATGTTTATGCTTCTAGACTGTTGTATTCTGGGCACCTCTGCAAAAACAGTGATAATGTGCGAGTGTGGTGAAAGTGTTGAATGATGATGAAAGTATTTTCTTTTTGGGGATTTTCTTTCTTTTTTGGGTCACCCTGCCCCGGTGGGAGACGGCCGACTTGTTGAAAAAAAAAAAAAAAAAAAAAAAAATATATATATATATATATATATATATATATATATATATATATCTGTATATATATATATATATCAGACATTACGACATAATGTACGACAAGCACTGAAGTTTCGTCTCACTATAGTCTGGCAAGCCAGTCATACTAATTTTAATGAAGTAACAACAGGAGAAAATCTACTCCATAATGATTGTGTAGTGTAAGTTTATAGTTTAAAAGAGAACTTGACGCAACATAACTTACATTCAGGAGTCGAACTTGGGCAAGTATGTGTTACATTAAGTTGACACTTCTATACAGTACTTAGTTGGAGGCCTGTGCCACGACACAGGTACGTACGTGCACTCCTGAGCGCGCCTTACGTGGGCACGTATGCACGTGTGCAGGTGAGTGGGCGTGCAGCACAACAGAGGCACCACCTACCGTGCAGCACGACACTGGCACCACATACCGTGCAGCACGACACTGGCACCACATACCGTGCAGCACGACACTAGCACCACCTACCGTGCAGCACGGCACAGGCACCACCTACCTTGCAGCACGGCACAAGCACCACCTACCGTGCAGCACGACACTGGCACCACCTACCGTGCAGCACGACACAAGCATAACCTATCGTGCATCACTACAAAGGCACCACCTACCGTGCAGCACGACACAAGCACCACCTACCATGCAGCACTACACAGGCACCACCTACCGTGCAGCACGACACAAGCATAACCTATCGTGCATCACTACAAAGGCACCACCTACCGTGCAGCACGGCACAAGCACCACCTACCGTGCAGCACGACACTGGCACCACCTACCGTGCAGCACGACACAAGCATAACCTATCGTGCATCACTACAAAGGCACCACCTACCATGCAGCACTACACAGGCACCACCTACCGTGCAGCACGACACTGGCACCACCTACCGTGCAGCAGGACAAGTACCACCTACCATGCAGCACTACACAGGCACCACCTACCGTGCAGCACGACACAAGCACCACCTACCATGCAGCACGACACTGGCACCACATACCGTGCAGCACGACACTGGCACCACCTACCGTGCAGCACTACACTGGCACCACCTACCGTGTAGCACGACACTGGCACCTCCTACCGTGTAGCACGACACAGACACCATCTACCGTGCAGCACGACACAGGCACCTCCTACCGTGTAGCACGACACTGGCACCATCTACCGTGCAGCACGACACAGGCACCATCTACCGTGCAGCACGACGCAGGCACCTCCTACCGTGTAGCACGACACTGGCACCATTTACCGTGTAGCACGACACAGGCACAATCTACCGTGCAACACGACACAGGCACCTCCTACCGTGAAGCACGACACAGGCACCTCCTACCGTGAAGCACGACACTGGCACCATCTACCGTGCAGCACGACACAGGCACCATCTACCGTGCAGCACGACACAGGCACCTCCTACCTTGTAGCACGACACTGGCACCATCTACCGTGCAGCACGACACAGGCACCATCTACCGTGCAGCACGACACTGGCACCTCCTACCGTGTAGCACGACACTGGCACCATCTACCGTGCAGCACGACACAGGCACCTCTTACCGTACAACACGACACTGGCACCACCTACCGTGCAGCACGACACAGGCACCATCTACCGTGCAGCACGACACAGGCACCACCTGTGAAGTACTACACAGACACCTCCTACCGTGCAGCACGACAATGGCATCACCTACCGTACAACACGACACTGGCACCACCTACCGTGCAGCACGACACAATCACCATCTACCGTGCAGCGCGACAAGCACCACCTACTGTGCAGCACGGCACAAGCACCATCTACCGTGCAGCACGACACAGGCACCATCTACCGTGCAGCACTATACTGGCACCACCTACCGTGCAGCGCGACACAAGCACCACCTACCGTGCAGCACTAGAGGCACCTTCTACCGTGCAGCGCTACACAGGTACCATCTACCGTGCAGCACTACACAGGCACCACCTACCGTGCAGCACGACACTGGCACCACCTACCGTGCAGCACGACACAAGCATAACCTATCGTGCATCACTACAAAGGCGCCACCTACCGTGCAGCACGATATAAGCACCACTACACAGGCGCCACCTACCGCGCAGCACGACACTGGCACCACCTACCGTGCAGTAGGACAAGTACCACCTACCGTGCAGTGCTTCACAGGCACCACCTACCGTGCAGCACGACACAGGCGCCACCTACCGTGCAGCACGACACAGGCGCCACCTACCGTACTGCACTACAAAAGGACCACCTACCGTGCAGCACTTCACAGGCACCACCTACCGTGCAGCACTACACAGGCACCACCTACCGTGCACCACGACACAAGCACCACCTACCGTGCAGCACTTCACAGGCACCACCTACTGTGCAGCACGACACAAGCATCACCTACCGTGCAGCACTTCACAAGCACCACCTACCGTGCAGCACGACACAAGCATCACCTACCGTGCAGCACTTCACAGGCACCACTTACCGTGCAGCACGACACAAGCATCACCTACCGTGCAGCACTTCACAGGCACCACCTACCGTGCAGCACGACACAGGCATCACCTACCGTGCAGCACGACACAAGCATCACCTACCGTGCAGCACGACACAAGCACCACCTACCGTGCAGCACGACACAGGCACCACCTACCGTGCAGCACGACACAGGCATCACCTACCGTGCAGCACGACAAAAGCATCACCTACCGTGCAGCACGACACAAGCACCACCTACCGTGCAGCACGACACAGGCATCACCTACCGTGCAGCACGACACAGGCATCACCTACCGTGCAGCACGACACAAGCACCACCTACCGTGCAGCACGACACAAGCACCACATACCGTGCAGCACGATACAAGCACCACCTACCGTGCACCGACACAAGCACCACCTACCGTGCAGCACGACACAAGCACCACCTACCGTGCACCACGACACAAGCACCACCTACCGTGCTGCACGACACAAGCACCACCTACCGTGCACCACGACACAAGCACCACCTACCGTGCACCACGACACAAGCACCACCTACCGTGCACCACGACACAAGCACCACCTACCGTGCACCACGACACAAGCACCACCTACCGTGCACCACGACACAAGCACCACCTACCGTGCACCACGACACAAGCACCACCTACCGTGCACCACGATACAAGCACCACCTACCGTGCACCACGATACAAGCACCATCTACCGTGCATCACGACACAAGCACCACCTACCGTGCACCACGACACAAGCACAACCTACCGTGCACCACGACACAAGCACCACCTACCGTGCACCACGACACAAGCACCACCTACCGTGCGCCACGACACAAGCACCACCTACCGTGCAGCACGATACAAGCACCACCTACCGTGCAGCACGATACAAGCACCATCTACCGTGCACCACGACACAAGCACCACCTACCGTGCAACACGATACAAGCACCACCTACCGTGCACCACGACACAAGCACCACCTACCGTGCACCACGACACAAGCACCACCTACCGTGCAGCACGATACAAGCACCACCTACCGTGCACCACGACACAAGCACAACCTACCGTGCACCACGACACAAGCACCACCTACCGTGCACCACGATACAAGCACCACCTACCGTGCACCACGACACAAGCACCACCAACCGTGCACCACGACACAAGCACCACCTACCGTGCACCACGACACAAGCACCACCTACCGTGCACCACGACACAAGCACCACCTACCGTGCAGCACGATACAAGCACCACCTACCGTGCAGCACGATACAAGCACCACCTACCGTGCACCACGACACAAGCACCACCTACCGTGCAGCACGATACAAGCACCACCTACCGTGCACCACGACACAAGCACCACCTACCGTGCAGCACGATACAAGCACCACCTACCGTGCACCACGACACAAGCACCACCTACCGTGCACCACGACACAAGCACCACCTACCGTGCACCACGACACAAGCACCACCTACCGTGCAGCACGATACAAGCACCACCTACCGTGCAGCACGATACAAGCACCACCTACCGTGCACCACGACACAAGCACCACCTACCGTGCAGCACGATACAAGCACCACCTACCGTGCTGGCACCTCAGGCACTTGTGGCGCCTCAACTCACCTAGCTTGTCCTCTCTCGACCCAACGTATCACACCGCACTTACAATATATTGCTCTTCCTTCATTCCTTCCATCAGTTTTTTGGTTAATGAAGTTTAAAGCCTATCGACTACATGACTGACATTAAGGCTACATGTAATCTCTTCACCACCGGCCAAGAATACTTCGATTCAAATAAGGATTAAATTAATCCCCCCAGTGTATATTCATTGAAAGATATACACCTTTAGGTGTATATATCCCGCAATGATTATTAAATAATGTGTGTCTTAGTCATACTCACTTTCTTCTCAACTGCCTTAAAAATAAGAGGCTATGGGCGTATTCTTATGTTTCTCGTACGCCAGGCAGCATTAAAAACCATTTTTAATTTTGGCTTTGAGATGAAGTTAATGAGGCTATGTTACTGTTGTAGTGAGCGGGAAGCGCTAAACATGCACGGGTCATACAGCATATGGAGGTTATTAATCCTCTAATAGTATGAACATTTGGGGAGAATCTTTGGTGATAACATTAATATAAGTTATTTGTCAACTTTTATAGTGCTGTCATCAGTGTAACATTAGTCAATTATTCACATCACAACAAACGGGTAGATGTGTAAGAAACATGGCCGATATTTGGGTATCTGTGTTTTCCAAACCTTTCGCCTACTCAGCAGGTTTCTTCAGACTGAAAAAGCAGTAGCAAGGTGAATGTGAGGTGATCAGTCACTCAGCCTTGAAGAAGTAAGTTTAAGATGGTCAGTCCCCCAGCCTTGATTAAGTAAGTTTGAAGTGGTCAGTCCCTTAACCTTGATGAAGTAAGCTTAAAGTGGTCAGTTCCTCGGCTTTAAAGAAGTACTCGTAGGTTTGAGGTGGTCAATCCTTCAGCCTTGAAAAAGAACTGAGTTTGAGGCTGTCAGTCCCTTATCCTTAAAGTTCTGAAACTTTGAGGTGGTCAGTCCCTCAGCCTTTGCGTGCACTGAGGCAGAGGGAGCTGGGATTATGGGGATTTGTCTCAAATCATGGTGTCGGCATCTCATGCACCTACCAACCCATCTGGGGAATGGGAGGTAATCAGGTTAGATACAAGGAAATAGTAGCTCCAATCCCTTGGATCAGGAGGTTTTTGAAGACTGAATTATCGATAATTGGTAAGTCTCCTACCACCTGCCGCCCCTCTTCACCCAACAGTAAATAGGTGCCTGGCTGTTAGATTAAATTATTATTACGAGGGTCATTAAGCCTAGTGACTGAAGGAGGGTCATTAAACCTAGTGACTGCAGGAGGATCATTAAGCCTAGTGACTGCAGGAGTGTCAGTAAGCCTAGTGACTGCAGGAGGGTCATTAAGCCTAGTGACTACAGGAGGGTCATTAAGCCTAGTGACTGCAGGAGGGTCATTAAGCCGAGTGACTGCAGGAGGGTCATTAAACCTAGGGATTGCAGGAGGGTCATTAAACTTAATGACTGCAGGAGGGTCGTTAAACCCAGTGACTGCAGTAGGGTCATTAAGCCTAGTGACTGAAGGAGGGTCATTAAACCTAGTGAATGCAAGAGGGTTAAGCCTAGTGGCTGCAGGTGGGTCTTAATATAAACCTAGTGACTGCAGGAGGGTCATGAAGCCTAGTGACTTCATAAGGTCATTAAGCCTAGTGACTGCAGAAGAGTCATGAAGCCTAGTGACTGAACTAGGGTCATTAAGTCTAGTGACTGAACAAGGGTCATTAAGCCTAGTGACTGAACAAGGACTGCACAAGGGTCATTAAGCCTAATAACTGAACAAGGATTGCACAAGGGTCATTAAGCCTAGTGACTGACCAAGGGTCATTAAGCCTAGTGACTGACCAAGGGTCATTAAGCCTGGTGACTAACCAAGGGTCATTAAGCCTGGTGACTGCACAAGGATCATTGCAGCCTTCTTTTATCTGCACTGAGAGATATTCATCTCATGGTGAATATTTTGATAATATACACACACCTCACGATGCATATACGGCGGAAACTTATTTAAATAACATACATGCGATATTGTTAAAATATATTATTACATGGTCTATTATTAGTTGCTAGTGATTCAAGTGGTCTAATTTATCGTAGGTTAGGGAAACCAGGTTATGTTTCTTGTCAGGTGACCTGGTTTTACATGGTGAAGAGCGCTGTCGGCGACCAGTATTAGTGATGTTCTGTACGTGTTTATAATGTATTAATGAGGGTTGAGTGGCAAACAGCAGAGGCTCCACCGGCGACAACACACTCCTTCCTGACGCCTACTTAACTTCTCACATGATACACACGATCCTGCCAGATAAAAGTATAGTGCTGTATTAGTTTTTAACAGAAAAATAGTGAAGACTTTTACATTTCTCACTCAATAAAGAACTAAAAGATTACCATTAGGTAAAATAAATTACCTGAAACATAAACAAGGTGACCAATTTTAGTTAATGCTTGCATTAATTGAATTAAGAATGGGGGGGGGCTACAGTTCAACTGGCGTTCCACTATACTACTCTCTAAGCAAATTTTTATATTTAAGAAGCTAATAGCGGAACTTAAAGTAGTAAACAGGAGGCGGCATCTTTGGATAAATTACATCCTCTGAAGATGTATTCGTAAACGTACGAAAACGCTTAGGTATTTTCTCCTCTTAATTTTTCACTGGTATTTGTTAATATGTTTTGATAATTTCTTTCCATAAATGTTTGGCTCTTAATGTTATTATTATTATCATTATTATTATTATTTCCAAGGATGATAATATTGCAAGTGTATTTCAGTTTACTCCTATTAATTAACCCTTTGAGGTCTGGTGTCTAGGTATCCGTATATTTCCGCTCTAACGTCCAGAGTATGGATATCAACGGTCTATAAACCACCCGAGTCTGTCACAAAATTCACTTCATTTGTGGTATTTTGATCATTTTTGGGTTCATAATTTAAACTGTTGGCTTGAATTGAACCTCCGATGGAGGCACTGTTTAAAAAATATGATATTCACATTATACAATTACACTAAATAATGTACTTTAACTCAGAAATGCAGAAAGTATTACCTACCTTGACTACCACTCCACTTGGTGTCAGGAGTGTCAGCAGCGCCTCTTGACAGATGTGCTGGCGAGATTGAAGAGGCTGACTTCAGTGGCCGAGCTGGACGAGAAAGTGGCTTTGCCAAGTCTCCTGGTTTAATGAGTTTTCCATGTAAAGGTTCAACAGGCTTTCGTACAATTGTGCCTACAAAACCAGAGCCAGGAGAGGTTTCCAGGAGGGGCTCAGGCGCAGGTCCTGGGCTGGCTGCGGCAACTAGGATAAGTAAGCAGAGAACGCGCATCATGGACGAGTAGCGTCCTGTGACCTTGATTGCTCCTTCTCAACTGTCACTTAACGCCAGTATATCCTGTATATATTGTTTACTGTGTCAGTAAATGCTTCCCTGCCCCTAACTTATCCAAGCTCTTCAATTGTTCACTTCTTGGTGTTATTAACTATTTAAGATTATACAATATACTGTAATTATTGGTAAATGCTATTCTGACTTTGCATTAGATTACTTTACAATAAAACAGCAGTATAACATAAATTATATATATATATATATATATATATATATATATATATATATATATATATATATATATATATATATATATATATATATTATAGGTAGTAGGTTGGTAAACAGCAACCACAAAGGGAGGTACTATCGTCCTGCCAAGTGAGTGTAAAACGAAAGCCTGTAATTGTTTTACATGAAGTTAAAATTGCTGGTGTCTTTTGTCTGTCTCATAAACATGCAAGATTTAAGGTACGTCTTGTTACTTCTACTTACACTTAGATCACACTACACATACATGTACAAGCATATATATACACACCCCTCTCGGGTTTCTTCTATTTTCTTTCTAGTTCCTGTTCTTGTTTATTTCCTCTTACCTCCATGGGGAAGTGGAACAGAATTCTTCCTCTGTAAGCCATGCGTGTTGTAAGAGGCCACTAAAATGCCAGGAGCAAGGGGCTAGTAACCCCCTTCTGTACATATTACAAAATGTAAAAGGAGAAACTTTCGTTTCTCTTTTTGGGCCACCCTGCCTCGATGGGATACGGCCGGTGTGTTGAAAGAGAAAGAAGATATATATATATATATATATATATATATATATATATATATATATATATATATATATATATATATATATATATATACATATATATATATATATATATATATATATATATATATATATATATATATATATATATATATATATATATGCGTGTGTGTGTGTGTGTGTGTGTGTGTACTCACCTAATTGTGGTTGCAGGGGCCGAGACTCAGCTCCTGGCCCCGCCTCTTCACTGATCGCTACTAGGTCCTCTCCCTCTCTGCTTCCTGAGCTTTGTCATACCTCTTCTTAAAACTATGTATGGTTCCTGCCTCCACTACTTCACTTGCTAGGCTATTCCACTTCCTGACGACTCTATGACTGAAGAAATACTTCTAACGTCATTGTGACTCGTCTGAGTCTTCAGCTCGTGTGTGTGTGTGTGTGTGTGTGTGTGTGTGTGTGTGTGTGTGTGTGTGTGTGTGTGTGTGTGTGTGTGTGTGTGTGTGTGTGTGTGTGTGTGTGTGTAGGGCCGAATAGGTAAAACTTGCGATTTTGGCTTAAATAGCAACGCTCTTCTTGCCGAATAAGGCAAGCAAAGATTTGTGTTTACATTCTAAACCTAACGAAAAAACATATTTCATTGTGTTTGTTTATTATTAAATTGCTGTAAATTTATGTAAAATATATTTAGTTGGATTAGGCTAAATTAAATTCCGCTTGTTATAATAAGGTTAGATAAGTTTTCTAAGGTTCTTTCGGAACAGAATTATCAATTTTTACATTAACATAAATAACAAAAAATATCTTTAAACGTATAAGAGAAAATTTTAGAAAGGACGTAATATTAAATGAGTTCTTGCTAACTGACCACTTTTACTTATTCGTCACGACACATACACCAAACTGCGGCTAGCCGAGATTAGATCCTGCGACACATTCTCTCACCTCAAGAGACAAAACAACGTTCACATTGCCTTAACCATTTAACCAGCGATCCTTCAAAGATCATACATCAAGCAGAGCTACGTGTTGTTCATGATCTGATCAATACCACTTGTTTTGTGGTTTCATTAACATATATATATATATATATATATATATATATATATATATATATATATATATATATATATATATATATATATATATATATATATATATATATATATATATATATATATATATATATATATATATATATATATATATATATATATATATATATATATATATATATATATATATATATATATATATATATATATATATATATATATATATATATATATATATGCAAAACAACCACTCTGAAAGAATAGAGAAATTCCAAGCGCTTTCGTGACTACTCACATTATCAAGGAACTATGAAAGTAAAGCATCCAAGGAAGGTATATAAGGGGGTCTGGCCAACACCTCACTATCAGATCCCACAACGGTTAAACACCTGATGCGCGCCGGCCCAACTGGACAGGACCTTTGCACAACCACCAACAAACTATTCTACCCAAGAAAATTTTTTAAATTATTATTTGTCCAGTGTATTATTAAATTCTTCCCAAATTCTATTAATTATAAATGAATCTAATTTATATAAACCGAAGGAAATATTCATATTATTGTCAAAACTGCTTTTTATGAAACAAGATTCAATTATATTCCTGTCGACCATGGACTTGCTTGATACTACTTTCTCAACTTTTTGAAAATCAATTGGATGGTTAAAATCTCTTACATGAATAAATAGAGCATTGGAATCTTGTCCAGTTCTAATGCCATATTTTTTATTTATTATCACAGTGGCCGATTCCCACCAAGGCAGGGTGGCCCGAAAAAGAAAAACTTTCACCATCATTCACTCCATCACTGTCTTGGCAGAAGGGTGCTTTACACTACAGTTTTTAAACTGCAACATTAACACCCCTCCTTCAGAGTGCAGGCACTGTACTTCCCATCTCCAGGACTCAAGTCCGGCCTCCCGGTTTCCCTGAACCCCTTCATAAATGTTACTTTGCTCACACTCCAACAGCACGTCAAGTATTAAAAACCATTTGTCTCCATTCACTCCGACCAAACATGCTCACGCATGCCTGCTGGAAGTCCAAGCCCCTCGCACACAAAACCTCCTTTACCCCCTCCCTCCAACCTTTCCTAGGCCGACCCCTACCCCGCCTTCCTTCCACTACAGACTGATACACTCTTGAAATTATTCTGTTTTGCTCCATTCTCTCCACATGTCCGAACCACCTCAACAACCCTTCCTCAGCCCTCTGGACAACAGTTTTGGTAATCCCGCACCTACTCCTAACTTCCAAACTACGAATTCTCTGCATTATATTCACACCACACATTGCTCTCAGACATGACATCTCCACTGCCTCCAGCCTTCTCCTCGCTGCAACATTCATCACCCACGCTTCACACCCATATAAGAGCGTTGGTAAAACTATACTCTCTTACATTCCCCTCTTTGCTTCCAAGGACAAAGTTCTTTGTCTCCACAGACTCCTAAGTGCACCACTCACCCTTTTCCCCTCATCAATTCTATGATTCGCCTCATCTTTCATAGACCCATCCGCTGACACGTCCACTCCCAAATATCTGAATACATTCACCTCCTCCATACTCTCTCCCTCCAATCTGATATCCAATCTTTCATCACCTAATCTTTTTGTTATCCTCATAACCTTACTCTTTCCTGTATTCACTTTCAATTTTCTTCTTTTGCACACCCTACCAAATTCATCCACCAATCTCTGCAACTTCTCTTCAGAATCTCCCAAGAGCACAGTGTCATCAGCAAAGAGCAACTGTGACAACTCCCACTTTATGTGTGATTCTTTATTTATTTATTTATTTATTTATTTATTTATTTATTTATTACAATTTGAGCACACATACAGAGGTACAAAAAAATACAGGTAAGAGCAGCATGCCAAAGCCACTTATACTATGCATAGCATTACGGGCTGGCTTAAAATTAACTTAAGATTAACTAAGCAATGATGAAATCAGTGATAAAACATTATGTAAACAGATAACTATAAAGCACAAGTGAGTATTACAAAGACAGGTCATATGGTTGCATGCATTGTTGTACATTCAGTCGTATGGAGAATTCTGTTAGGTAGTTTATTTAAAAAAATAGTAAAGTTAGATTGGGTTTTAGGTTTAACATTTATGTGATATAATTGTGAGAAACATTTAAGATATACAATTTATAAGGTTGAGTTATTCAGTATTTATTTGGTTTTGGGTGAGTAAGTGATCTTTGAGAAGAGACTTGAATTTATAAACAGGTAGTGTTTCTTTTATATTTACAGGTAATGAATTCCAGATTTTAGGGCCTTTTATGTGCATTGAGTTTTTGCATAGTGTGAGATGGACACGAGGAACATCAAAGAGTGATCTGTGCCTTGTGTTATGGTCATGTGTTCTGTTGAGGTTGGCAAGGAGATGTTTGAGGGGAGGGTTAATATCAGAGTTAAGTGTTCTATGTATGTAATAGGTGCAGTAATAAGTATGGATGTTTTGTATGGTGAGTAGGTTTAGTGTATTGAATATTAGTGGAGTGTGCTGCCTGTAGTGAGAAATTGTTATCATTCTAACTGCAGCCTTTTGTTGGGTAATTAGTGGTCTGAGATGGTTAATTGTTGTTGAGCCCCATGCACAAATTCCATAGGTGAGATAGGGGTAAATAAGTGAGTGATATAGGGCCAGGAGGGCTGACTGTGGAGCATAGTACCGTATCTTCGATAGTATGCCTACAGTCTTGGAAATTTTTTTAGAAATTTGTTGTATATGTGTATGAAATTTGAGTCTATTATCAAGGTGGATTCCTAAGAATTTTCCCTCTGTTAGCTTTGTGATAGGTGATCCGTTTATCATTATGTTAAGAGGGACATCTGTAGCTCTGTTACGAAACTGAATGAAGTAGGTTTTGTCAATGTTTAGTGTAAGTTTGTTAGTCCTCATCCAGGTAGATATTTTTTGTAATTCGGTATTTACAGTATTGGCTAGCGTGACTGGGTTGGGTGGGAGAAGACGTATGTAGTGTCATCTGCAAATAGTGTGGGTTTGAGTAATTGCGAAGCATTTGGTAGGTCATTTATGTATAGGAGAAAGAGAAGAGGGCCAAGGACACTTCCCTGTGGGACACCAACTGTAATTGGTTGTGCAGAAGAGTTTGCCCCATTTGCGTACACATATTGGCTTCTGTTGCTGAGGTATGACTTGAGGTAGTTGAGGGAGTGCCCTCTAATACCATAGTGTGACAATTTTACGTGGAGCAAGTCATGGTCAACTGTATCAAAAGCTTTACGTAAGTCAATGAAGATCCCCAGTGGGACTTCTTTTTTCTCTATTGCAGTGTATATATGTTCTAGCATGTGTATAATAGCATCATTAGTATTTTTATTAGGCCTGAATCCAAATTGGCAGGGGTTGAGTATGTTTTGGGAGATAAGGTAGGAGTAGATTCGTTTATGAATTAATTTTTCGAAGATTTTTGAGAGAGGGTGTAAGTTGGATATTGGCCTATAGTTATTCAACTCTGTTTGGTCTCCTCCTTTGTGGATCGGGGTGACCCTTGCTATTTTGAGTACTGTAGGGAAGGTGGAGGATTCAATGGATTTGTTAAAGAGTGTTGCAATGATTGGTGATAGCACTTGTGACACTTTTTTGTATATAAACTCCACGCCTCTTGCCAAGACCCTCGCATTTTCTTCTCTTACAACCCCATCTATAAATATATTAAACAACCACGGTGACATCACACATCCTTGTCTAAGGCCTACTTTTACTGGGAAATAATTTCGCTCTTTCCTACATACTCTAACTTGAGCCTCACTATCCTCACTATCAGTTAAAAATAGGAGAGGAGAGTTATTAAATGGAGAGTTAGAGGTATTGGGAAGATGGAGGGAATATTTTGAGGAATTGTTAAATGTTGATGAAGATAGGGAAGCTGTGATTTCGTGTATAGGGCAAGGAGGAATAACATCTTGTAGGAGTGAGGAAGAGCCAGTTGTGAGTGTGGGGAAAGTTCGTGAGGCAGTAGGTAAAATGAAAGGGGGTAAGGCAGCCGGGATTGATGGGATAAAGATAGAAATGTTAAAAGCAGGTGGGGATATAGTTTTGGAGTGGTTGGTGCAATTATTTAATAAATGTATGGAAGAGGGTAAGGTACCTAGGGATTGGCAGAGAGCATGCATAGTTCCTTTGTATAAAGGCAAAGGGGATAAAAGAGAGTGCAAAAATTATAGGGGGATAAGTCTGTTGAGTATACCTGGCAAAGTGTATGGTAGAGTTATTATTGAAAGAATTAAGAGTAAGACGGAGAATAGGATAGCAGATGAACAAGGAGGCTTTAGGAAAGGTAGGGGGTGTGTGGACCAGGTGTTTACAGTGAAACATATAAGTGAACAGTATTTAGATAAGGCTAAAGAGGTCTTTGTGGAATTTATGGATTTGGAAAAGGCGTATGACAGGGTGGATAGGGAGGGCAATGTGGCAGATGTTGCAGGTGTATGGTGTAGGAGGTAGGTTACTGAAAGCAGTGAAGAGTTTTTACGGGGAATGCCATATTTATGTTTTTTTAATCTTAGTTCGAGATTTTTACCAGATTAAAACAACATAAATATAGCATTAGAACTGGACAAGATTCCAAAGCTCTATTTATTCATGTAAGAGATTTTAACCATCCAATTGATTTTCAAAAAGTTGAGAAAGTAGTATCAAGCAAGTCCATGGTCGACAGGAATATAATTGAATCTTGTTTCATAAAAAGCAGTTTTGACAATAATATGAATATTTCCTTTGGTTTATATAAATTAGATCCATTTATAATTAATAGAATTTGGGAAGAATTTAATAATACACTGGACAAATAATAATTTTTTAAATTTTCTTGGGTAGAATAGTTTGTTGGTGGTTGTGCAAAGGACCTGTCCAGTTGGGCCGGCGCGCATCAGGTGTTTAACCGTTGTGGGATCTGATAGTGAGGTGTTGGCCAGACCCCCTTATATACCTTCCTTGGATGCTTTACTTTCATAGTTCCTTGATAATGTGAGTAGTCACGAAAGCGCTTGGAATTTCTCTATTCTTTCAGAGTGGTTGTTTTGCATATTCTGAAATCACCTGTTTACTGTGATCTTATTGCATTAATGGATACCACAGAATGTTCTCGATAAGCTTTCCTAATCATATATCTTTTGCTTCACAGTTTTCTTTTGCACTGATCAAGTCCCACAAGTTAAAAATTCGACTTAATTTTTTAAAAAATTGTTTAAATGAACAAGTTGTGCCCAAGTCTCTTTTACCCAATATCATCCTTGACATGAGAGATCGTCCTTTTGATGATTTTATGAGAATTATTCTTCAGAAACATATTGAAATAACTAAAATACAGGAGAAGGAAGCATTCAAAATATTGAGAAACAAAAAATACTCTTTTAATCAGGCCATTCCATCAGAATGGAAACACAGTATGTTGGATCATTGCTATAATAAACTCAGAAGAATTTGTAATGAACTCAAGAGCAAACTACAAAGAAAATTAGACATTTTAATTGAAAATAGTGATTGGACAAAGCATGCTAATAACAATTTTGTAATTAACTTATCAGATGAAATTTTAGACAAACATACAACTGCTGCTCTAGGTTTTGGCCTAAGTTTTGCAACTTCAAAAAAACTTAATGATGTTGAAATTGCAAAAGCCTTTTGTAACTTTGAAAAAAATTTCTTATTTATCCTCTGATGAAATTAATATTAGTAAAGAAATGGTATACAGCTCTATGTTAAAACCAAACATTCCCAATTGCCCTCAAAGATTCTTTATGTCTTATGATACACTTAATAACAATAAAAAATTGCGCCTTACTAAAGCAGACAAAATAAATGCAATAGTAATTATGAAAGAAAATGATTACCAAGAAAAAATTAATAATCTCTTAGATGATACTGAAACCTATTCTAAACTTAGGAAAAATCCAATAGAAAACGTTAACAGCAATTTCAATAAAACAATAAAACTTCTACTGAAAGGCAAAGATGAATTAGTCAAACAATTTACTTCCACTAATCCATCTTTACCTTACATGTATGGACTAATAAAAACACACAAACCAGGGAATCCAGTCAGACCAATTATTAGCTCCATAGGGTCAGTTTCATATAAATTATCCAAATGGCTTGTTGATATTTTGAGCCCTATTGTTGGCAAAATTTCTAATTTTAATGTTAAAAACAACATAGACTTAGTTGATAAATTAAGCTCCTTGACTGACTTAAATGATTTTTACATGGTTAGTTTTGATGTTACTTCCTTGTTTACGAAAGTTCCTGTTGAGGATTTATTAAGTTTCTTATCTGAAGAACTCGTTAACTATGATTTACCATTGCCAGTTCCTACTATCATTAAACTTATTAAACTTTGCATTGTTGATGCAAAATTTGTATTTAATGATAAGTTTTACACTCAGAAGTTTGGTATGGCAATGGGAAATCCTCTTTCACCTGTTCTTAGTAACCTATACATGGATTTTTTTGAAACAAGGTTGCTTAACACAATCCTCCCTAATAGAGCTAAATGGTTCAGATATGTTGATGATATTTTGTGTCTTATGCCCAAAAATGTAGATATACACCATTTCCTTGGAAAATTAAATAGCTTAGCCCTTTCTATAAACTTTACTGTTGAGTTTGAAGAAAATAACTCATTGCCTTTTCTAGATGTTTTAATTATTAAGGGTAATAATGAATTCAAATTTAAAATTTACAGAAAACCTACAAATAACTGTTCCTATGTCCACTATTATTCTTCGCATCAAGATAGAGTCAAACTGTCTGTTTTCTCATCAATGTTTTTGAGAGCTTTACGAATTTGTAGTCCTGAGTTCATAGATGAGGAAATATCCAAAATTTAAGAAATAGGTAATGATTTAAAATACCCAAGAAATGTAATTGATAAATCTTTTAAAGTTACTAGAAATACTTTTTATAATCCAAAAAGGGACAACCAGCCTTATTCAACTAAAAATATGTTGGTTCTCCCTTACCATGAAAACTTGGTTGATATGCCTTCTCTTCTTAAGACTTTTAATATTAAAGTTGTATTCCAAAATCTTGATACAGTAAAAAAACTTTTCATAAAGAATTCCCCCCAAAATGCTGATGGATGTGTCTATAAGATTCCTTGTAAAATTTGCGATAAAGTTTATTATGGTCAAACTGGTAAAAATCTCGAACTAAGATTAAAACAACATAAATATAGCATTAGAACTGGACAAGATTCCAATGCTGTATTTATTCATGTAAGAGATTTTAATCATCCAATTGTTTTTCAAAAAGTTGAGAAAGTAGTATCAAGCAAGTCCATGGTCGACAGGAATATAATTGAATCTTGTTTCATAAAAACCAGTTTTGACAATAATAAAAATATTTCCTTTGGTTTATATAAAATAGATCCATTTATAATTAATAGAATTTGGGAAGAATTTAATAATACACTGGACAAATAATAATTTTTAAAATTTTCTTGGGTAGAATAGTTTGTTGGTGGTTGTGCAAAGGACCTGTCCAGTTGGGCCGGCGCGCATCAGGTGTTTAACCGTTGTGGGATCTGATAGTGAGGTGTTGGCCAGACCCCTTATATACCTTCCTTGGATGCTTTACTTCCATAGTTCCTTGATAATGTGAGTAGTCACGAAAGCGCTTGGAATTTCTCTATTCTTTCAGAGTGGTTGCTTTGCATATATATATATATATATATATATATATATATATATATATATATATATATATATATATATATATATATATATATATATATATATATATATATATATGCATATATATATATATATATATATATATATATATATATATATATATATATATATATATATATATATATATATATATATAAATAAGATAACAGAAAACAGGTGATTTTAAAATATGCAAAACAACCGTGACTACTCACATTGTGAGTAGTCACGAAAGCGCTTGGAATTTCACTACTCTTTCACAGTGGTTGTTTTGTGTATATGTATATATATATATATATATATATATATATATATATATATATATATATATATATATATATATATATATATATATATATATATAAATATATATATATATATATATATATATATATATATATATATATATATATATATATATATATATATATATATATATATATATATATATATATATATATATATATATATATATATATATATATATATATATATATATATATATATCTCAGTAGTAGTACCAGTTCCTAGTAACCAGTTACCAGTAACCAGTGTACCAGTAGATGACTCACTACCAACCGTCTCTGTGTGAATCACTGACTGTATTTATATTGCTGCTGACCATAGCAGGATTTCAAACACCCCCTCACCCATAGGCACTAGGAGTCAGTCAAGATAGGGAGCAGAGAGAGGCAGGTTGGCTGTTGGCGCTTTCCATACTTCCTGTTATATATTATACGTACTACCAGCCTACATGAGTATTCTTACCCCATCCACATATCGAAAACACACATGACAAATGGTGGCACCGGTGTGGGCGTGGATTTAAGGGTATTTCAGACATTAGAGGACTGTTTGTGGGGAGCCGGCAGGTCAAAGGTGAACCGTCCGCCACCTCCAGCTACTCGCTACCCTCACTCTTCTCCACCCTGTGTACTCCAGCCTGCAAGCCTGTTGCAGCCGTTTTTCAAGCTTCCTGGCTTAGTTCGTGTGCTAATTGCTTCAATCTCCGAGGGGTTGACCCGGATTTTGCAATTAAGCCAGCCAAGCCAGACTTTGGAAGTGAACGCTAGTCAGCCTGCGTCAGCCTACCATCCAGCCTGTCTCCTGTCATCCACCTGCTCCTTCATGCTGTGTGCATCGTAACACATATTCCAGTCAGCCATTCTCGTGGGTTAAGCCAGTCAGCCAGCCCAGCTTCCTAACCCAGCTGAGAGAGAGAAGTAAGCCACGCAAGTTCCTCTGAAGTATTGTCTCATATATCGCTTGTGCTTGGATGCTGGTAAGAGTGGTCTTCATCATCCCTGTGGCATTGTGATTTAGTTAAGCCACCTTGTGCGTGGTGAGAAGTGAGTGGCAGTGAGAGCGCACAGGGCCAGCTTGTCCCGCTGCCCCCACCACCCGCCACCCACCTCATCTACCTGTGGGGGGTTTTCCACCCTTGTACCGGGTCCTAGTACTGTTTTGGCTCACATAATTGGTCAAGAGATTGTAGCTGAGCGCCAACGATAAAGCCAGTTATGTGAGTTCACCGAGAAAGCACATTTCTTCCGACGACAGTGTGAGTGTAGGAGGCGTCATCACCCGCAGGACAGCCTTCCCCTCATCACTAGTCATCCCGTCTACTACTCCAGACTTCAGTGATAATTTTCTGTTTAGAGACATTTTCCTGCATTTAAAGACATTTGTGTGTGTGAGACATTTACAGTGAATTTCTTGTGTACTCTAAGCCTTGTGTTTTCAGTGTAGACTCAGTGTTTCTTTGACTCATTATTTTTGCAATATTTTTCAGTGTTATCGCTCATCTCTTGTGTTTCATTTTTATATTTTTTTTATCTGTTTTTTTTTTTTTTATGCTACTCTCTGTCTGTAGTAAGTATTATTGTGTAGTGTACCAGTCAGTCACTCCGTGTGAAGTAATTCATTCATTTTTTTTTTTTTGTATTCTTTCAGCATTGTATTCTCCAGTATTTGTCATTGTAGTTCATGCAGTGATATTCACCCCAGTATACCAAATTATCCATTTATTTCTATGTGTGTCTTTTTTCCGTATGCCAGCAGTGTCTCATTCCCTGATCTTTCCGTGAGAAAAGACTTGATGTAGTACTTGGTAAGCTTGAAGAAGCCAATTTAAAGATCAAACTGTCTAAATGTCAATTTTTCAGATCAGAAATTAAGTTTCTTGGTCACGTAGTCACTCCTAGAGGGGTTACGACTGACCAAAGTAAAGTAACTGCAGTACTAAATTTTCCAACACCCAAAACTGCTGATGCCGTAAGATCCTTTGTGGGCTTAGCAAGTTTTTATAGATCTTTCATTGCCAATTTTTCTTCCATAGCTGCTCCTCTAACTGAGTTGCTTAAGAAAGATGCTCCTTTTGTTTGGACCTTCCGTCAAGAAAGAGCATTCCAAACTTTAAAAGAAAAGCTAACATCTGCTCCAATTTTGAAATTTCCAGATTTTTCTAAGCCTTTCTATCTGACAACTGATGCTAGTTCTATTGGCATAGGTGCCGTACTAGCTCAGAAGACTGATGGCAAGTACAACCCAGTTGCATTTGCTAGCCGAGTCCTTACGAAGGCTGAACGTAATTATACAGTAACTGAGCAAGAAGCTTTAGCAATAGTATGGTCCTTAAAGCACTTCCGAGACATTATTTATCAGTACTCTGTTCATGTCTTGACAGACCATGCTCCACTGATACCTTTATTCCAGAACAAACAACCTACTGGAAGGTTAGCCAGATGGACCTTGACTATCCAAGAGTTCAATCCGACCTTTGAACACTTACCTGGCAAGTCAAATGTAGTCGCAGATGCCTTATCGCGACATGTTAGTATAGTAACTGCAGACCCTCCATTTAGTGCTGAAGATTTAAAGAATGCTCAACGAACAGATCCCATGTGGTCTGGTGTGATTCGATTCCTGCTCCAGGAAGATCTTATTCTGACTGTGAAGCCACCAGCACCCATCAGTGACTTTGTCATGAACCAAGAATTACTGTATCGAACAGCCGAGTTGGGTACTCCTAGCAGAAGAGTTTACCAGTTAGTAATTCCACAGTCACTAGTGAATGTAGCCTTACAGCTAGTTCACGATGTACCAGGTGTTGCGCACCCTGGTATGGATCGTTCAGTAAAACAAGCCAGATTGAAATACTTTTGGCCTCGTATGGCAACTGATATTTCTGAGTATGTTAAGAAATGTAGTGTCTGCATGCAACATAAAGGTAATGCTAATGGTCCTAATCCAATCCAAGTGTATCCAACCACTAGCGAACCTTGGGAAAGAGTTGCGCTAGATTTGTTAACTAATTTCCAATGTTCCCTCCAGGGCAACAAACATCTATGTGTTATGGTAGACCATTTCACCAGATATTGTGAGTTAGTTCCTATTGCAGATAAGACTGCTGAGACAGTAGCTAAAGCGTTTAAAGAACGCATTATCTGCAGGCATACCACCCCTAAGTCCCTAGTAACAGATAATGGAGGTGAATTCTGTAATGAGATTCTTGAAAATTTGTGTACCTTGTACAAGATCTTTAAATCCACCATTGTTCCTCATCATCCTGCCAGCAATGGGTTAGCGGAACGTACCAATAAGAAAGTACTTGATGTCTTGAGAGCCACTATCAATCCCAACAGTGAAACTTGGGATGAAGTTATACCTGATGTGCAGTGTGCTATAAATTCTGCTTACAATGTTTCTCTAGGTGACACTCCACATTATGCATTGTATGGTGTAGATAAACGTTTGCCTTATGAGTTGCTATATTCTAATCCGAAACCAAATTACAACCCTGATGATTTCATAGCAACTTGTACCAGCTTAGCTCAAAGTGTTTTTAGAAGAATCCGTGAAACACTTTATAAATCAACAGCAGAATTTACAAGAGTCGCAAACACTCGAGCAAAGCCATCCAAAATCAAAGTAGGTTCGAGAGTTATGCTTACTAACTTTAACAAAACGTCTGCAATGCCTAAGCTTGATCAAAAGTTTGTGGGTCCTTATCGAGTAGTTGAACATATCACTGGCAATAAGTATAAGGTTAGAGAAATTAGTACTGGTCAGTATAAAGAATCACATTTAGATCATATGAAGTTAGTATGTGATGATAATGATGTTCCAACCCAGACTAATGTGACAGACTCTGACAATCCTCCTGATCCTGTACTCTCTACCTCTGATACTCAGTCAGACGATCAACCTGAATGTCGTTATTCCCTACGTACACGACAGGTATTGAGAAATCCTCAAGTATCATTTGTAACTACCAATTCAGATTTGCCTCAAATACAGCATGAGTTAGCCAGTGCAACAGAGTTTGATCCTCCCAGAGATGACACCCATTCTGCATATATCAATCTCACCCTAGCAGAGTTGGGGTTAAATGTAAATAACCTGTATAGATGAATAATTACAGTATCAACTTATCAGTGTTCAAGAATTTTTTTTTTTTTTGTGTGTTCACGTTCTCTCCGAATTCCGAGAGTTAACAGTCTAGATTTGAGTGCACCGAATCTGCCTTTCTGTTAAACACTTCTTTCTTTGTATATATTCCTTCCTCAGAATCCGTAGATCACATGAATACAGATCGATTGATCAAATTTTTTTTATCACTTCTATTGTGTAATCCCAACGTTGAGTTTCATTTGATGAGTTGTGCTATACTATACCTTGTATTGCATTACAGTTTCAGTTACGTAAGCTTCCATTCCAATATTCTACTTATGTATGTTATAATGTTCAATTGTTGTGTACTTTGACATTGTATAGAATCAGCCCAAGCCGTACACCTGCCGTCTCTAGTTTGTATTAGTTGTATGTTGGGACGACATACGTTAGCGTCGCTGAGCTCTCAGTAGTAGTACCAGTTCCTAGTAACCAGTTACCAGTAACCAGTGTACCAGTAGATGACTCACTACCAACCGTCTCTGCGTGAATCACTGACTGTATTCATATTGCTGCTGACCATAGCAGGATTTCAAACACCCCCTCCCCATAGGCACTAGGAGTCAGTCAAGATAGGGAGCAGAGAGAGGCAGGTCGGCTGTTGGCGCTTTCCATACTTCCCGTTATATATTATACGTACTACCAGCCTACGTGAGTATTCTTACCCCATCCACGTATCGAAAACACACATGACATATATATATATATATATATATATATATATATATATATATATATATATATATATATATATATATATATATATATATATATATAACCAAAAATAGGAGTTTGTTGTATTAATAAGGCATGCAGCAAGTCTTATAACAAGAGCAACACCCCGGTTCTCACACCATCAGTGGGCAAGTAAGCCTTATGCCAGGAAGTGGCACTGCCCTCCCCTTTCTTGGGTCAAACGTAATTGCCTCAATTCCACATTTGTGACCCTTATGGGCTTAGCGCTTTCTCCCATGATTATGCTCATAAAATAAATCTGTCACTCTCTTCATGCTAAGAGACAAATTGTACCATTAACAGCTTGTTTATTATTAATGTAGTGATACTTTTTTGACACAAACACTGTGGAATCTTGGTACAAAGAATATCCTTCACAATCAAATTGCTAAACCTTTGGTCCATCTATTGGCTATGACTACTTCCATAATAGGTCCCGCTTACCTGTGGCGATGCCTTCAACTGCTGCACCTCATCTGACTCCAGATAAGTACCCATCATCCTGTCTGCTTTAGACTGATGAAAACTAAAAAACTAATACCTGTCAAGGCTAATGTGTGATGTAGTTGACTGATTACCTCAGCTTCCCTATATTATCTCTGGGCTGAATTGATAAAATCACTGATTGGCGAAACTTCGTAGTAAAACTACCCAGCTGTTGCAAGTCTTATTCACGAGCATTATGCAGCTCATTTGTGATCATACTATATAATTATATAAATGCTTTGGAGAACATGTAGAGAAGGATGACAAAATTAATCAACTGTAGAAGGTATATTACATACGAGCCTAGACTCTTTGAAGGGCGTAGAATGACGGGAGATATGTATGACTGAAGTATACAAGTATAAGACAGGGTGCACTCACCTTGTTCATCGGGAATTTGGTGTGAGGACTTACCAATGACAGCATCCGGCCAGGTGGTCGGCAAGATTTCCCCAGACAACGGAATCAATTTATAGCTTTATCTCACAGACTTCCAAAATCATTCTTTCATTTTCATATTTTTATCTCCACTTTCTATAGGTGTTTATAACACACGGATATATATATATATATATATATATATATATATATATATATATATATATATATATATATATATATATATATATATACTGTATATATATATATATATATATATATATATATATATATATATATATATATATATATATATATATATATATATATATATATATATATATATATATATATATATATATACTGTATATATATATATATATATATATATATATATATATATATATATATATATATATATATATATATATATATTAGTCTTTATACATCTTCCTTAATGCTTGTCTGAGGTCACCGACACCATGCCCAGCCCTTCTAGGGTAGGGTAGGTGCCTGAGCCAGAGCTTGCAGCTCACAAGACTGTCATTCCCATTAGCCCCCTTGGGGCGGGGATGGCAGACCAGAGAGGCCTAGCTTCTCCCTACGAGAAGCTAGGCCTGGGGACAGTTGGTCCCAAAGATGAGGGGGTACTTGTGCCTCCTCCCATGGGAGACTTAGGTCTCAGACACTCTCTAGACAGGGAGCCAAGGCCGGGCCACCACTTGGAAAAGGCCCGGGCCGGGAGAAATACCGGCGAATCTTTAATAATAATACTAATTGTCTGAGATATTAAAGAATTCTTGGTGGCAGTGTCAAGGTGAGCTACTGCATTACTGACCCTCGTATAGTTTTCAGGTTTGTGTATATATGTGAACGTCTACTACTAAGTCCGCATTATCTCTGGTACCAGCAGCTACTTCCCTTTCGGTACATAAGTAAGTAAGTTTATTCAGGTATACACAAATACAGTTACAAAGATTATCATACATGGCAGCATATGTGTAGAGAACCTAGGATAACCTAAAAAAGTCAGAGTGACTTATTGCCATTGGAGTCCTTATATTATAACCGGCCTACTTCTTGTAGTTATCCATGCCATACTTAAGGCTCTTGAAGGCCAGGAATCAGTAGATACGAGCTAAGAGACTAGGTCGGGAGCTACAACTCTACCCTCATCATTTGCGCCACCTTAAAACATTCCATAAACAAACTGCTTTGTTTATATTCGGTACCTTCTATATTTAAATACCTGATTTGATGAACTGGAACGAGGCACAACTCGTTCTCACCGAACCAGACCTCAGACGCCGACGGTGCCTAGAAGCCTCACTAATCACCGTCACCGACACTATAGAACGCAACACTGGAAACTACAAAATTTCAAAAACATTGGCATACATGATACTTAAGCAGCACCAACCCAACAACACAGGAGTCACATGATTTCATCGTTTACCCGTTCTCATCATAGGCAGAGGTTGTTTTGATAAGGACCTGCCTCGCATGGGCAAGTAGGCCTTCTACAGTGTTCCTCCATTCTTATGTTCTTATGACATTCCTCAGGTCACGTGCGTCACATCTCACTCTCCGCCTATATATATAATGTCTTTCTACCTCTATATGTTAGAAGTGATCAAGGTCCCAGGACCGAAACGTTTTCTAATAAATATGTTATAGTGTTTGCTTACGTGTCTTTCTAAACCAAAACATTCCATAAACAAACTGCTTTGTTTATATTCGGTACCTTCTATATTTAAATACCTGATTCCATTTTGTGTTATTGTACTATTTTTCGATATTAGCTACTGTTTAATATATTGCTCCTTAGTTTTTTATAAAATATCTTTGAACGTGTTGTGATGTATCTTGCATGATCCAATGTCACGTCACCTGCCTTTGAAATAAGCAGGCAACTCACAGTTCAAATGATCCGGACTCGATTCCTAGGAGAGGTAAGGCGTCTAAGACACATTAAGAAACTTATTCTCCATGTTCACCTAGCAGCAGTAAGTAGGTACCTGGAGAACATCCAGGGAGCCTGTTAGTAAGACGTGTTATTTTAAACTGGGGCTTTTGGTAATAAGTCGCCCACAAATCTTTACGAAAATGTTGGGACATTTCGTAAATATTTGTGGGCGAAATTACCCAAAGTATTTGAATTATTTTACATTCAAGTGAAAATAACTGCTAATCAAGCTTACGCTTAGTTAACCACATCAGCTGCACCACTGATGAGACAAGTGAATTATATAAGCTTATATTTATCGTCTGTTTTTCTACAGCAATATTGATGAATTAGACATATATCATTACGTGATATGAATTAGAATATGAAACAGACATTAGGCTACGGCGGATGTGACCATCAAATTAGTAGTGACAACTTATAAGTGTAACACTACTATTAAATGTCCACTTAAGGGAGATTCTTTGATGCCAGTGAGGTGCTCTTAATCCAATGAATTGGATTTGCCCTTGCCTTTCTTGGATCGAACCTGAATGTTTTCCAGACACTATATGACCCATATGGGTTAAATCTTCGCTATAAAATTAATAATAATACTATTGAATGTAATCGAAGGCTCACTTAAAGTTATTATAATAACATGCCAACATTCCTTAATTATTATTTGCATATATCAAGATGTTTACTTCAAAATTCTAGGGAAGAACATAAGAACATAAGAACGAAGGAACACTGCAGAAGGCCTACTGGCCCATGCGAGGCAGGTCCAAGTCTCCTACCGGCTTAAGCCAATGCACCCAACCTAGTCAGGTCAGGTCAGGTCACATTGACTTAAGGGAGGAACACGGCAACCGACCTGTTAGCACAAGCTATCAGGTCTAACTCACACCCACCCACATCTACTCATGTATTTATCCAACCTATTTTTAAAGCTACACAACGTTCTGGCCTCTATAACGGTACTTGGGAGTTTGTTCCACTCATCCACAACTCTATTACCAAACCAGTACTTTCCTATATCCTTCCTGAGTCTGAATTTTTCCAACTTAAAACCATTGCTGCGAGTCCTGTCTAGGCTAGATATTTTCAGCACACTATTTACATCCCCTTTATTTATTCCTGTCTTCCATTTATACACCTCAATCATATCCCCCCTAATTCTACGTCTTTCTAGAGAGTGCAGTTTCAGGGCCCTTAGTCTATCCTCATAGGGAAGGTTTCTGATACATGGGATCATCTTTGTCATCCTCCTTTGTACATTTTCCAGAGAATTTATATCCATTCTGTAATACGGTGACCAAAACTGTGCAGCATAATCTAAATGAGGCCTAACCAAGGATGTATAGAGTTGAAGAACAACCTGAGGACTCCTATTATTTATGCTTCTTGATATGAAGCCAAGGATTCTATTAGCTTTATTGCGAACACTTATGCACTGTTGTCTTGGTTTCAGATTACTGCTAACCAGAACTCCTAAATCTTTTTCGCAATCCGTAATATTAAGATCTACATTATTTAGTTTATATGTGGCATGGTTATTGTCCTGTCCAACATTTAGAACTTTGCATTTGTCTATATTAAACTGCATCTGCCACTTCTCCGACCACTGCATCAGTCTATTCAAATCTTCCTGGAGTGCTCGAATGTCCTCGTCAGAATGAATTCGACGGCCTATTTTGGTGTCATCGGCAAACTTGCCGATGTCGCTCTTTATGCCCTCATCTATGTCGTTTATGTAGATTGTGAACAGCAGGGGGCCCAACACTGACCCCTGTGGAACACCGCTCGTGACGCTTCCCCACTCTGATTTCTCCCCATTTATGCAAACTCTCTGCTGCCTATTTGTCAACCATGCCTCTATCCAGGAAAAAATTTCTCCTCCTATTCCATGTGCTTTAATTTTCCTCAATAGTCTCTGATGTGGGACCCTGTCAAAAGCCTTACTGAAGTCCATATACACAATATCATATTCATTACCATGATCTACCTCCTCAAATACCTTAGTGAAAAAAGTTAATAAATTCGTAAGGCAGGAACGCCCCTTTGTAAAACCATGCTGAGATTCGTTGATTAATTTATGCTTTTCAAGATGGCTACGAACTGCCTCGGCAATTATTGATTCCATAAATTTTCCCACTATGGAGGTTAGGCTTATTGGTCTATAGTTCGAAGCTAAGGACCTGTCACCTGTTTTGAAAATAGGTATCACATTTGCCATTTTCCACTTATCTGGCACCATGCCAGTTTGTAGTGATATGTTGAAAAGATTAGCCAAAGGTGTGCTAAGCTCCTCTTTACATTCCTTTAGAAACCTTGCATACAGTTCATCAGGGCCTGGGGATTTGTTAGGTTTTAATTTATCTATTTGCCTAAGGACCATGTCACTTGTGACCCTAATAGTGCACAGTTTATTATCGTCCTGTTCTACATAATTTATCATTACTGGAATATCGCTGGTATCCTCCTGTGTAAAAACTGAGAGGAAGTATGTGTTAAAAATTCTACACATTTCCTTATCACTGTCAGTGAGCTGACCCGAGGAACTTTTGAGTGGGCCTATCTTGTCCCTGATCTTACTTCTGTATACCTGAAAGAATCCTTTTGGGTTAGTCTTCGATTCTTTTGCAACTTTAACCTCATAATCTCTTTTTGCTTTTCTAATTCCCTTTTTTATTTCTCTCTTTAACTGAATATATCGATTTCTTAATTGCCCCTCTCCTCTTTTGATTTGCCTATATATGCCTCTCTTTTGACCAATCAGATATTTTAATCTATTGTTCATCCATTTAGGATCATTTTTGTTTGATCTGATTTCCCTATTTGGAACATAATTTGACTGAGCAGCTAGAACTATGCCCTGGAAAGCATCATATCGGCAACCATCACCACCTACCTGACCCTTAGTCAGGTCATTCCAGTTCAGCCCACCTAAGTAATTTTTCAGTCCTATGAAATCAGCCAAGCGAAAGTCAGGGACGGAGACTTGATTGCCATTATTAGGGGAATTCCATGATATATTAAAACTGAGTGATTTGTGATCACTCTCCCCAAGCTCATCATTAACCTCAAGATTATTAATTAGTGTTTCCCTACTGGCAAGAACCAAGTCAAGGAGGTTATTTCCCCTAGTTGGCTCTGTCACAAACTGTTTTAAAAAACAATCCTGGATCGTATCAAGAAAGTCACCCGACTCTAAATTTCCTGTCAAATTGCTCCAGTCAATCTGTCTATAGTTGAAATCTCCCATTAGCACAACATTTTCGTATGTAGATGCCTTACGAATTTCGTCCCATAGAAGTTTACTGCACTCCCTATCAAGATTTGGGGCCCTGTAAATCACACCCAAAATTAGTTTTTCTCGGCCCTCGAGAAGCTGTAACCAAACAGATTCAGTGGCTGACGCTTCTAATTTAATATCTTGTCTAACACAACAATTTAAATTGTCTCTGACATACATCGCTACTCCACCACCTTTCCTGTTGACCCTGTCAGTGTGGAATAATTTATAGCCTTGTATGTGACATTCAGAGGGCATCTCTCTATCTTTCAGATTGAGCCAGGTCTCTGTTATAGCAATAATATCTATGTTTCCTGCACTTGCAATTAATCTTAGCTCATCTATCTTATTTCTAACACTCCTGCTATTAGTATAGTAAACCTTAAGGGAGCTAGTCCCTTGCTGCCCTCTGCTGTCCCCCTTTGTTTGCTGACCTGTTCTATTGTCTTTATTTATAACTTCATGCTGAATGCCTTTTATACATTTACTGTTTCCAACCCTAGTGTTGCAACCTGCTTGTTTCCCACACACACCCATACCTCTATCTTCCATCAGTTTAAAATCATAGGCATTTCACCAATGGCCTTCTCAATCGAGTCTGCAAGTGCTACCACCCCTGACCCAGAGAGATGTACCCCATCCCTTGCATACATATCATGTTTGCCATAAAAGTTGTTCCAGTTGTCAATGAATGGGATTGCAAGTTCCTTGCAGTATCTGTCTAGCCAGCAATTTACACCAATTGCCCTAGACAACCATTCATTTCCTACTCCCCTTCTAGGCAAGATGCTACATATGATTGGGATCCCTCCCTTAGACTTAATGAAATCTATAGCTGACCTGTACTTATCTAGCAGCTCTTCTCTCCTACCCTTCCCAATATCATTTCCACCAGCACTGAGACAGATAATGGGCTTGTTCCCATTACCTGACATGATATTATCCAGCCTGTTGACAATGTCCCCAACACCAGCTCCAGGGAAGCACACTCTATCTCTCATCTTCTTATTCCTATTACAAAAAGCACGGTCAATATATCTTACCTGAGAGTCACCAACCACAAGAATGCGCTTACCTTCATTAGCAGGGGCAGTAGTACCCTTACCTTCACTGGCCACTGAAGTACATTCATCCTGGAGAACAGAGAAGCGATTTCCTACCTTCAGATCTTCACTCTTAACTTTCCTTATTCTGATGCGCCTCCCATTACTGTGAACAACTCGCCACTTGTAGCAGGTGCTGGGCTGCACCTCACTGCTGAAGCCGTTGCTACCTCCCCAACTACAGCCTCCTTACAGCGAGAGACAGACTGCACCTCACTGCTAGAAGTCTCATTCCCCACAACTCCAGCCACCTCACACTCTCTCCCAGACCCATTGAGGTGGACCTTCAGCCTCCTAATCTCCTCCTGGAGAAGCAAGACCTCCTCCTTCAACTCTCCAACCTCAGTTTTTAAAACACTGCAGAAGCAAGCCATGCTTTGTAACCGTCCACGCTAATCCCCAAAGCAGCTCAGGGTCTGTGACCTCACGTGACGACTGACCACTGACCTGCTTCCCCAGAGATTGTGGCTTTGAGTATAACACTGGTCTTCATACATTATTATTATTATTATCATCATCATCATTAGTAGTAGTAGTTTTATTATTACATTTTTGACCTACAACTAAACCCAGGGTTGATGCAGCTCCTGGTCCGTGCTGACACAAGGTAGACATCACAATAAGGAAAGGCAAAAACTCAGTTTCTTTTACAATAATTTTATTGGAATTTTGCAGTCAGTCGAGAATATCAAGATTATATACAATTATAGTATATTTTACATTATATGTCTCCAGACATTATAGATGACCTAATGTGCACTCAGGTACTTTATTACCTGAGTGCACTTCACGAGAAGTCTCAGTAGTTCAGGGAGAATATCAGACTTAAGTCACAGTAAAAGGTAAAGCATGACACTAGACAAAAGTAACAAGCGGAGAGAACAATGATTGACCCATACGGGTTCGGCGCTTTCTTTGTGAATGCAACACCACAAGCGAGTTCCCTAAGAATCAGTCGGGTAACCGAAGCAAACTGTATCTCTGGTAGCAGAGAGAATTAACTTTTACTGATGATGTTGGTAGACATGACGGAGGCTGATGATGTTGGTAGACATGACGGAGGCTGATGATGTTGGTAGACATGACGGAGGCTGATGATGCTGGTAGACATGACGGAGGCTGATGATGTTGGTAGACATGACGGAGGCTGATGATGTTGGTAGACATGACGGAGGCTGATGATGTTGGTAGACATGACGGAGGCTGATGATGTTGGTAGACATGACAGAGGCTGATGATGTTGGTAGACATGACAGAGGCTGATGATGTTGGTAGACATGACGGAGGCTGATGATGTTGGTAGACATGACGGAGGCTGATGATGTTGGTAGACATGACAGAGGCTGATGATGTTGGTAGACATGACGGAGGCTGATGATGTTGGTAGACATGACGGAGGCTGATGATGTTGGTAGACATGACAGAGGCTGATGATGTTGGTAGACATGACGGAGGCTGATGATGTTGGTAGACATGACAGAGGCTGATGATGTTGGTAGACATGACATAGGCTGATGATGTTGGTAGACATGACGGAGGCTGATGATGTTGGTAGACATGACGGAGGCTGATGATGTTGGTAGACATGACGGAGGCTGATGATGTTGGTAGACATGAAGGAGGCTGATGATGTTGGTAGACATGACGGAGGCTGATGATGTTGGTAGACATGACGGAGGCTGATGATGTTGGTAGACATGACGGAGGCTGATGATGTTGGTAGACATGACGGAGGCTGATGATGTTGGTAGACATGACGGAGGCTGATGATGTTGGTAGACATGACGGAGGCTGATGATGTTGGTAGACATGACGGAGGCTGATGATGTTGGTAGACATGACGGAGGCTGATGATGTTGGTAGACATGACGGAGGCTGATGATGTTGGTAGACATGACGGAGGCTGATGATGTTGGTAGACATGACGGAGGCTGATGATGTTGGTAGACATGACGGAGGCTGATGCAAAGAATACTGAAGGAAATGGACACTTGAATGCAGTTCAGGACATTTTTAAAGAATAGATGTCATGAGCTATACATACGTGTCCTTTTCTACAAAGAACAATAAGGTCTAATATCGTGACTGGAACAATACACAAATAACCCGCACATACAGGAGAGAGAAGCTTATGCCTATGTATGGCTCAGTCGGACCCAAACCTCGTCATAAGCTTCTCTCTCCTGTGTGCTGGTTGTGTACTGTTTTTTTTTTTTCTACAATATGTGGTCATCACCTTACCATGTACAGGTATATGACAGGAAAATGACTGAAACTACAGAGAGAAACTTGAACTAACTGAAGGAATGTGTCAACAAGTGATTAATGGAGCTTAACTTAAGTATGGTGAGTGTTTTTATAAAAGATCTCTTTAGAAATAGGGTTGCCAGATAGTCTCACAAAACAAAAACCCTAAAAAAAAAAAACGAATGAAATTTAAGAAAAAGGATTATATAGTCTTTCCCTCAGGTTGAATATTTCCTTCCCCTACAACCCCCTATATATACTATATATATATATATATATATATATATATATATATATATATATATATATATATATATATATATATATATATATATATATATATATATATATATATATATATTATATATATGTATGTATGTATTATACACAGGACATAAGGCAAAAGAGGAATAACTAGCGCTCATCAACGTAAGCTTATTACCAGGGATCAGTAGCCACTCATTTAATCTAAGACAGTTGATTGATTGTGGCAGAAGTTAAGTCTAGATAGTAGTAATCAATTCTGAGAGGGTGCTGAAGGGGAACCTGTGGATGGCAGAAAAAGGTCAACCTTTTGAGGATGGCAGAAGTTAACATCTGGATGGTAGTAGAAGTCATCCACGAGAGAGTGGAGGTGGTAAATTTCCAGTTGGTGGCGAATGTTGACAACTGGAAGCTAATGAATCACGACTAATGGATGACTCCACAACCCTGTAGGTCGTGGACACTGTTTACGAGTGTTACGTCAAGCTGAGGAAGAGAAATGAAAATTTTATCAAATATGTCAGAAAAGATAAATGTGTTTTATTCATCTGTTTTCTGTACTGTAAGCCATTACTGCCTAATACTGCCTAGAGCGTTGTGAGAGTAGCTTCCACTAGTGCTATTTTTATGGACACTGGGTTAGAATTATAAGTGAAGTTACATTAATTTACTAAACCCAGTACTGTCTTTCTTGTTCTTTTAAACTTAAATATATAAAACCTTGGGTAGATTATAAGCATTAAGTATATGGTTTCTGTATTAAACTGAACAAAAAGTCCAGTAAAGTCCCGGAATTCAAGCAATGATTTCAATGTCGAGGAGATTGCTGAGTTCCTAGTAAGGAGCATTAAAGCACATTATTCACCTATTGCTGAGCCATGAACTACCATGTTATCAAGTGATCATCTTGTTCACTTAATCCTTCGAGCAGCAGTATACTCTTGAGTTCCCGCTTAGTTTTCCACAAGGTTTAAGGTGCTGGAAGGTAGTACTTTTGAGTTGCCTCCTAAGTTTGAGAAGTGTGAAGAGTTTGAGGAAGCCGAAGGGACCCCTTAGTTCCTACAATATTCATAAAGGTACTTCGAAAAATGGGTTAATCTGGCCTACGGTCTATAGAATATTGTGCACTTATGTTATGGCATTTATATATCACTCAGATGCAGATACTATATACATACATGTTTTTTTAGTGCAAAGTAACATGACGTTTCTTTTGAGTTAAATTTTTTAAAAGTTTCGGAAGCTAAGTTCTTCAGGAGAAAACTGGCTAAACTACGACTTAACCAAACCTAACCATACAACGGTTACTGTTAGTCTTGTGAGAAAAGAGAAGAGCACCCAGGACCTTACTAACCTTTTACTTATAATAAACAGGTGGGGGAAAGTAGTGAGGCCTATATTCTGGCCAAACTGGATAGTAAGGATCGAAGCGTAGTGCCTGGGATGGGAGAGCGGCCATGAGGGCCACGCATACAATGGCCAGGAGGAGCAGGAGCCACATGATGAAGGTAGATGTGTGGAGACGTAGTGTCGTAGGTAGTATTGACCTCCTCGTCTACGCAGTCACAACACTACTGACGCCTCGTCTCCAACCCACTCTTTTATCAATCAAAATCCCATCAACATTTAACTGTGTGGTAACCTGTCGTAGCAGCAGCCTCCAGTGATTTAGACGTAAAGCCCCAGATAATGAACAAGAATAATACTGTTATACAAACCATCAGTACCCTTGAAGAAGACCTGGACGCCTGTAACACTCTCTTGATTCAATAACTGGTTAGGTTAGGTTAGGTAAGGTTCGTCAGGAAACAGGACAAATGTTTCCTGACGCGGGTCTTAGTCAGATGATGACCCGCCTTTGGAGCTTTTGGTAATCTGACCGAGGCCTTCCGCTGGCTTACCGGTCCACCCCTTTAAAAATTATGGTCATTTATAACCAGTCTGTCTTCAATAACTGGTGCGACTCCCCTCTTCCTTGGATCAAAAGTAATTATCTCCTATTCCTCTGACACTGTATTACCCATGAGGGTTTAGCGTTTCCCCTTATTATTATTATGAAGTTCAACGATGAGAAATTTCAATTACTCCGATGTGGTAAACATGAGGAAATTAAAACTTCATCAGAGTACAAAACAAATTCCGGCCAAAAAATAGAGCGAAACACCAACGTCAAAGACCTGGGAGTGATCATGTCGGAGGATCTCACCTTCAAGGACCATAACATTGTATCAATCGCATCTGCTAGAAAAATGACTGGATAATGAGAACCTTCAAAACTAGGGAGGCCAAGCCCATGATGACACTCTTCAGGTCACTTGTTCTATCTAGGCTGGAATATTGCTGCACACTAACAGCACCTTTCAAGGCAGGTGAAATTGCCGACCTAGAAAATGTACAGAGAACTTTCACGGCGCGCATAACGGAGATAAAACACCTCAATTATTGGGAGCGCTTGAGGTTCCTAAACCTGTATTCCCTGGAACGCAGGAGGGAGAGATACATGATTATATACACCTGGAAAATCCTAGAGGGACTAGTACCGAACTTGCACACGAAAATCACTCGCTACGAAAGCAAAAGACTTGGCAGACGATGCACCATCCCCCCAATGAAAAGCAGGGGTGTCACTAGCACGTTAAGAGACCATACAATAAGTGTCAGGGGCCCGAGACTGTTCAACTGCCTCCCAGCACACATAAGGGGGATTACCAACAGACCCCTGGCAGTCTTCAAGCTGGCACTGGACAAGCACCTAAAGTCAGTTCCGGATCAGCCAGGCTGTGGCTCGTACGTTGGTTTGCGTGCAGCCAGCAGCAACAGCCTGGTTGATCAGGCTCTGATCCACCAGGAGGCCTGGTCACAGACCGGGCCGCGGGGGCGTTGACCCCCGGAACTCTCTCCAGGTAAACTCCAGGTAAAGCCCGAGCTTCGCTGTGGCCGGTCGAGCAGCGGGTGGCACTGGTTCACAGCTCCACACAGAAGGGTAGGAGTATACAACCTGTCTGTGACGAAAACTATGTTAACTAGTGTTGTTAGTTCACCTGTATTACATACTTATCAGTGTATTTTTTTTTATATTTTATTTAAAAAACACAGTATACATGGATGGTATACATAAATGATTTAAAACAAAAAACGCGAAAACTTTATATAAGAAGACAACATATAACTAAACAGAGGACTACCGGAACATATCTTAACCACAAAATAACTATATAACCAAAACCTGACAGTCTTATTCATATTGTATATGAAATTTTATATACAAAAACAATTTCATATAAACTAATGCATTGCACACACCATGGTACTATGATTATATAAAAATTTTATACAAAAAACAATATCATATAAAGTAATACATTGTGCACTCAATGGTACTATGGTTATATAAAATAACTAACAGAAACCTACATGAATCTTGAAATTGAAACATGATGTTCTTTATTTTTGGTTTTGCATATATTGAAAAAGGAATCAAAACATGTAAAAAGCCTTTAATAATTAACATAAGACATTTACAGATCTAGCATGTATGATTACATATGAGGAAACACTAAGACACCTAATACCCCGACCAACCCCATATTTAGTTTCTCAAACTAATTATAAACCCACAAAAAATATACCTTGCTTGTATACAGTGATATTAGTAAAGGTGCTTAATTGAACATCAACTGACTATATGTACCAGAAATGATAAAACAAAAAATACATGTGATATCAGTATCACTGGGTGAGGGAACAACATCCCACAAAAGCTGCTGCCCAAGGAACTTTAATGTCCAAAGATTACAATATAGAACATTATACATCTCAACCCTCCCCCCCCCCTCACAGTGGTGACCGCTACTACATATACAAAAACAATCTCAGGCAAATGAAACTTTTTGCCATTCATCAAAAGTTTACAATCATCACCAAAAAGTCTGCTTATGAACATTCCCCTTAAAGGCCAGTATAACGTTGTACTTTTAGTGGTGACATCAGCGTGGCTTCCGCTTACAAATGATTAAACTAAACCTAACGGGAATTCCAGGAAAGACCCAACATACTTCACCAAACCCCGGCCATAGTCGGGAACCAATTCAGTCTTGTTAGAGGCTGGAACATATACTGAAATATTGCTTTTTATCTGTATTATCAAAATGCATGACCATTTTAGGATTAATCCAAGATCTCAGTGCCACACAACACCACAACCATACACACACAGACGCACGGTACCATTCATAATACATACGCGTCACTCCCTAAAACCCGCCCTCTACCCTGAAGTCTCTAACATACCGTTTGGTGCTACCACGGGGGGAGTCCAGCCCCCCGTTGCCTTACCCCACTCCCAGTTGCAGCAACCTTTGAACAGTAAGACTTCGAAACTTTGCAGGAAAACTATTATCCCAACTTCTACCATATATGAGTTTATATCTGCAATACGTTCTGTAGATACCTGCCGCAATTGCCCTGATCCTAACTGATCCCCCGGTTTCCCGCATACCCCACGAGATATAGAGGAAATCAGCCACCACGTACATTATTGCTCTTTGTACCTCACTTGATACTCCGCTAACGTCCAATGTTAAGGCCCGTAAGGTTGAAATACTTCCCCCACTAAGAAAATCTAAAACCAGCCCCAACCACGAACGAACTTTGTCCAAGGTATCACAAAAGTAGACAGCATGAAAAGCTGTTTCTTCGAGACCGCAACGCAAGCAATCCGCCTCCCTTACCAAACCCATCCTATTTAAGACCGATTTTGATGCTAAAATCCCCATGACAAATCTGTACACCAATTCACGAACCCTTGGTGCCAACTTAAGTTTACAAAATCCTTCCCATATTTCCCCCCAATTATACAGCGGAAAAACAGACAATCCCTGTACAATTTCCTCACGACAACATATGCTGACCATTTGCCCCACCCGGATCCGTTGCGCATTTCTCAACTTTAACAACAAACGCAGCATGTCCTCACACTCGATTAATCCCCTGCCACTCCACCATTTACACATTTCGATCATTACCAGACCCACCCGGATGCCCTTCTCACCTCCCGCCCTGAGGAACTGCTGCTTTACATAGAGGGCCTTCACCCGTGGCCCCAAAGCCAAGAGACCTAAACCCCCACGACGAACATGGGTCATGACAACCTCCTGACTTAACCAAGCTCTCCCGAAACCCCAAACATAACGTAAGACCCTTCTCTGCAGTTCCTGAATATCCATATCTCTTAAAGGGTACACCTCAGCCACACCCCATACCTTACTATAAACAAGTGTATTAACCACTACTGTCCTGTGTTGCAACGAGACATCCCCAGCTCTTAACCCCCGAAGCCGATCTAAAGCCTTGTTAACCACCAATTCAGAGTTTACCCTTCGGCTCTCCCTCTCATCTGCCATGTACACGATACCACATATTCTAAGTTGCACCACGACTGACCACCCATACCTTTCGCCCAACCTCCTCCCCCACCCATGTACCCACCTCCAATAATTTCGATTTTGCCTTATTGACGCACGTGCCAGACTCTGCCCCAAAAAAACTCAACAATCCATCCCACGATCTGCAAATCCTCTTCTCCTTTTAACAAAATCGTGGTATCATCTATGTACTCGACCACACGCGCTGCATGGTCACTGCTCAGCGTTCCACGCCTCAAACCACCATCCACCAGCTCATAAAAGGGGTTTTGCATACAAGCAAAAAGCAGCTGGGAGAGGGGGCACCCTTGCCTCAAACCCCTTTCCATACAGACCGGCTGCCCCAATTTACCGTTTACCTGTACGCGTACCATAGCCGAGACATACAAGGTATCAACCCATCTTACAATCCCCTCTCCAAAACCCTGCTTCAATAAAATAAGCCTCAATAAATCCCTATCAACACTGTCATAAGCATTTTGCCAGTCAAGCCCGAGGACACCCCCTTCCCTTGACATTCCTCCAAAAACTCCCTAATACATACATGTCCGTCCCTCATGCTCCTACCTGGTATGCCTAGCTGTCCCTCGTGAATAACCGACCCCATAACCTTCCTCATTCTGTTTCCTAAAACTTTTGCAAAGATTTTATAGTCCGAGCACATAAGAGATATTGCTCTATATGCACTCAGACCCCTCCCCCCTCCCTTTTTGGGCACCAACACAACTACCCCCGTACTTTGTGACATACCTAACCTCCCCTCCGTGAGCATGCAATTTAATACATCAACCAAACAATGCTTAATACTTCCCCAATGTGCCCTATAAAAATCATTCGAAATGCAATCTATACCTGGTGCCTTTCCTATACTCATACTAAAAATCGCCTCCTCTACCTCCTCCACTCGAATTCTACCTTCTAATACCGTTCTATCCCTGTCACTTATAACTTTTCTGAAATCCCTCCTCACCAGGCCACCCGCATGGACCCCCCCTACTCCCTGCCGTAGCTTTTCCCCAAACCATAGATCCGCATAAAAACTCATGCTGTCCGTGGTGAGGAGTACTTGACCCGGCAGGTAACCACCCAAACCCGTGCATACTTCCAATTGCAAGAGGGATGTCGCCTGTTGTCTGACCCTAAATTTGCGTAAGACACAACCCGAAGGTTTGTCACCCCATAGCACTTCTTCCATACCTGCTCTGACTCTAACCGCATTGAAACGTTCGTTGTGAATTTCTGCAAGTCGACTACGAAGATGTTTAATGTCGTCATACCTACTACTCCCGCCCCCCACATAGTAATCATTTAGTTGCCCCTCCAGATAGTTTTGCAGCCCATACCTCCACCTCGCCTCCTCTTTTCCCTGCTTCTTATAATAACTCGCTATTCCGGGTTTGGCACGCGTTTCCCACCATTCCAACAAACATTCACCTGCCCGTCGCATTTCCCAGATATTCTTCCACCAGTCCTGAAAAACGGACCCATCCCTCTCCCCCTCCAATAGCCGCACGTTCAGTTTCCAATAACCTGGATAAACCCTGATCATTCCATCCCAGTTCAAGTCCGCTAGCACTGCACGGTGATCTGAAAACCCCACATCAAAGGTCTGTATGTGCTCAACTCTAATTCCTTGTGTTACATAAAGTCTATCCAGACGGGCTGCATAGCCCCTGCGAACGAACGTATGCTCCACGCCCCACCACATCATAAACCCCTGCATCCCCCAGCAGATTCCATAAGAGAGGTAAAACGCACCCCGCCCCCCCTCGACTCAACATCACCATGGTGGATAACGCAATTCCAATCCCCACCCATGACAGTAATGAACGGCAAACCCCGAGTGTAAAATGTTAAAGCCTCCCTCACAAATTCTATTTTAACTTTAGTGTTGCTTTCTGCAGGCATGTAAACGCCAATAAAACAAACCCTCACCTCACCCCAGTAACCATCTACCCTCACCACCCTCCCACCTCCCCCCTCCTCCCATCTCAAGACACACCAAGGGCTGGACTCCTTCACCGCTGTAGCTACCCCACCCTTTAATTTTAAAGAACTGCTAACATACATTCGGTAGCCTTTTAACCGTAACTCTCGCCCAAACTTATAATTGTGTTCTTGTATGAAACATACGTCCACAGCGTACCTGCGCAAGAACCACTCCATCCACACACACTTAAACTCTGCCCGCAGGCCAATTACATTGATGGTAACACACTTGAATTCACAAAAGGAGGTTTTCCTCTATGTTTGTGGGTCTTTCCCGTTCCCACACGTACATTACACTGACCTTTGATCTTTGACCTCCCAAGGCCCCCCTCACTTCCCCGTGCCCTACCTATATGCTGGGCGCTTGCCACAACCCCGTCTGCAAGAGGCGCCTCAGCCACTTTCGACCATAATTTCTTCCCTGGACGCTGTCCCGGTGTCAGGACCTCGTCCATATCCGACACTCCTGCCGTCCGTTTGCGGGAACCACCTTCCACACACATCTCCTCACCACACGAAGCCTCCTGGTGGACTTCCACAACCACCTCATGCAACCGTGTCTCCCATATTTTGCGAATCATCCTTCACCACTTCTTGACACTCCGGTGGAACGTCTGGGCTATGCTCTGCCCCATCCAGGAGATCGTTTAGCACGTTCTCCAGCAAACTTTCCTGTGACAACTCCACAGGCTCTGTAGGCCCCACAGGTGGTGTGGGCACGTTTGTAGTGTCCACTGACAGGGTGGCACACGCCATAGACCGTGTCTCCTCTTGTTGTACTTCCTCACTCCAAAGCTTAGGTCCTTGTTCAGGCGAGGGACCAGTCTCCAGATCAAAGGCCTCGGTTCATAGGACCACAGGAGAAGGTTCCCGGATGCATACAACCAGGCGTCTGGAGCACTGAGCAGCCATATGGTCATACGAGTTGCATAACCTGCATGTCTTACGTTGGCCTGCATAGTGAACAAAAACTTGGGTCCTGTAGTGTTCTAGATGAACGTAAGATGGAATCGGCTGTTTTAATATCATCTTGAGGGTGCAGGAGCCTTCCGGGAGCCCCTCGTATGGGCCCTCCCTCCACACTCCCTTGGTCGCTGCATGTACCATGCCGTATTTACCAAAAACTTTCCGAATAACATACTCCGCCTCGAAAGGCACGTTCCTTACTTTGACCCAGGTGACGTATGTGGAGACGTCATGCAGGCATACCTCTACGGCTGAATTCACCTCCATTTTCCTCTCTTGAAAAGCTTCCACAATCTTGGAGTAAAAGCCGGCATTTGCGAATTTTACAAAAAACCTCGACATCCCATTGAGAGCCACACCATATAATTCCTCAGTGGGGATGCCGTAGACGTCGCGAATAATGGTAGGCAACAAAACATGCATCGTTGCACCACTGAGAGAGCCACGAATGAATTCAACACAGACCGTGTTTACTCTTCTACCCTGACGATCCGCCATCTTGCGTACTGTAGTACACGGTTCGCCACCAGGTGTAAGCAGGAGCAGGCTCAGAAAGCGTCCTCTCAGCCCGCAGGTTGAGAGACGAATGATTATCAGTGTATTCCAGCCAAGTATAAAGGTGAGCTTAAATTAAATAAGTCAGCCTGGGCAGTCGAATATGGCTTTTTTTCATGAGTTATCTAAAGTATTTAGTAAATGGTATTAATCAGCGGGAGTTACTGTCTTTAGTGATCTCCTGCTGTTAGTGCTACCAGTCAACATTTTAGATGGTCACGTTTTTATAATCATGTACTTGAGTCTGTGGTTGAAACAGTTAAATTGGTACATACGTAGGTAGTCCCGTAGCTCGATCACTAGCGCATTCAGCTCACACACTGAGGTCTGGAGATCGAATCCCCGGTACGGCTGGAAAACATTAGGACGTGTTTCCTTAAGACACCTACTGTCCATGTTTATCTATCAGTATAAAATGGGTACCTGGGTGTTAGTCGACTGGTGTGGGTCGTATCCTGGGACAAAAAGTGACCTAATTTGTCCGAAATTCTCTGCATAACAAGCGGCTTTTTATATAGTAGTATGTCATTAATGTCAGCTAGGCCTGTATACCTTGTACATGTACTTGTAGAAATAAAGATATTACTACTATTATTATTATTTGAAGTGACTGAACAAATTTCAGAGTCAATACTTCTATTTTCTCCTCACGACAATACTCTGGGGACAAGAGTCTCGGAGGAAAATCTTTCCAGGTGATTTCAGGAGTGATATTGTAGGTAATGAACATCAACATGACTACAAACAACAGTCACAGGTAACTAATTTCAAAGGTAAAATATCTGAGCCTTTGAAATGCAAGTGTTGTCATAATCTATGTCATATAATTTCAGACTGCTTCAAGCTACAGAAGCAGCCTTCAGATAATGGAAAGTCTAGAAACACGGAGAAGTCAAATAAACAGAAATCAATGAGATATATTTTACTTTTGGTGGATTGTAACGTGTTCTAGGATAATATGGATGAATATTTAAGCAGAATGTATAACCAGAGTAAGATGGTCTTACATAAAACAGTTACACATGTGACTTGCTACTTTTAGAGATTCTGATGCATATTGTCCTTCGTTGAGATGATGTTCTTCCAGCACTGGGAGACACCTATCTCAACCAAAAGGTTTTACAGGAAACTTATGGTGGTGTAATCATTTCTGTTCCACTATATATGATATATATTGGTCCACAATACTGTAGAGAACATTTAAATGTGGGATTGTCAGGGTGATTCTAAAGGACGCTTGAGTCTGAGCTTGCTACCATCTGCAGCTCATAAGACTGCCATCCCCACGAGCCCATTTGAGGCGGGGTAGATGGCAGACCAGAGGCCTAGCTTCTCCCTACGAGCTCCGTGAGGGCGGGGAATGTTGCTAGGCCTGGGGACACTTGGTCCCAAAGATGAGGAGGCACTGTACCTCCTCCGATGGGAGACTTAAGTCTCGAGACACTCCCCAGATAGGGAGCCAAGGCCGGGTCACCACTACTTGGAAAAGACCCGGGCCGGGAGAATACCGGCGAATAAAAAAAAAAAAAAAAAAAAAAAAAAAGGACGCTTTGTTGACATATTTCCAAGATTCGCCTTGTGACCAGATACTATCATTATTATAATGGTGATCATCCCCGGCAGACGGTCACTCAATAATTTCTTTTTCACATCGATATCTTAATTTGACTTGAAAAAAAAAAGTATGTTCGTAAAACACTTATACGTATTTGGTTGTCATCGTTGTGTGGCTCATTTGGGAACCATTTTCATTATTAATGGGGAGGGAGGGGGAGGGGGGATGCGCAATATTACAATGTAAAAAGGAACTTGACCTATTTTAAAACAAGCATTTCTTAGGTTCAGAAATTTCTTGCTACAACCTTTGTAATATTATATAAATGTGTATAGTACAGTACGTTTTATTTTTTTTAATATGAATGTTTTATGAAAATCTCTTCAAAACCCTTCAGTGTGAGGCCTTCATGCTCAAGGGCTCTTGATCTAAGGAAATGGAGCTACCCACCAATTCCTTTGATCAAACTAGATTACCTTCCACTCCCCAGACGCTGTATGACCCTTATGAGTTTAGGACTTTCCCATGAATATAATAATTCCTTGAAGCACTTTTCGTGCCACTTTACCCCAGACTGTCAACAGTCACTGACCTTCTTACTATAATACCGATAAGTTGATAAGCAACACACCTGTGTAACAGTTAGGTATCTTTATTCCGAAACGTTCTGTCTAAACAATAGGCTTCTTCAGCGGAGTACAGAGGAGGCAGCAGAAATAGAGATGTAGCGACGATATAATCAGTCCATCACCCTTGAGGTGATCACATTTTGAGGTGGTCAGTCCCTCAGCTGATCGACTGACCACCTTTAAGGGTGATGGACTGATTACATCGTTTTTATATCTCTAATGTTTCTGCTGCCTTCTCTGTACGCTACTGAAGAAGTCTACTGTGTAGACGAAACATTCCGGAATAAAGATGCCTAACTGTTATACATGTGTCTCACTTAAAATAATTTTTTCAAAGAAAATATTATAGATAAGACTTACTATTTTAGTGTTTGTGTCGTTCTTGTTTTTAGTCGTAGCTGGAGATCTTACTTAATAAATCAGTTATAGTTTGTCATGTTCACTGTTGTAATAACTACGAAATAAATTAGTGTACTTCATTAACGCTAAATAATACAAGGTTTAAGCTTGCTCACTTCACTTCAAATGGAAAACTGAAATTAATTATATCTATAACGTGTTGAGAATTTCTAACCAAGACAGGACTCGCAGCTGTGGCTTAAAATTCGACAAATTTATAATTAGAAAGGATATAGGAAAGCACTAGTTTGACATTAATAGTTATAGATGAGTGAAATGAACTCCTAAGTGGCATCATTAAAGCTAGAATTTCAGGTAGCTTTAAAAATATGTTAGAAAGGTTCATGAGCAAGTGTGACTCAGATCTGCCTAATATTTCATTAATGGTATACAAAGTCCCTTAACCTTGGTGAGTGTTCAGTTCCATAACCTCGATCACTGAGTGAGGTTATGGATCTGTTTGTTCAGTAACAAACAACTGTGTTATACATACAATTTTGGGCGACACGGGATATAAATAACTCTGTAATATATTGATGCTCTTTACTCACAGAAGGAAGACAACAAAGTACATGAAAGGAACACACACACAGGTATACTTACACACGCGCGCGAGCGCGTGTGTACACAGGGATTACGGAACAAACATTTCATTAAGAGTTAAAGTTAACATAAAGCAGAAGCCGAATTATGAATTCAGATAACAGGGATAATCACTATATTTCAATCAACGGAGGAAGATCATAGGTAGTCAGTCAACAGGACCCAGTCAACTGATGCCAATAAATGGGAGCAAGTTAACTGGGGCCAGCTAACAGAAGTCATCAACGGGAGTCAGTAGATATACACGTGAAGTTAAACTCTCGGACCTTCATCTTTTTATATAGTAGTAAATGTCTGGATGTTGGTAGTCGACTTCTTGGTGGTGGTCGACTTTTTAGTGGTGGTCTACTTCTTGGTGGTGGTCGACTTTTTAGTGGTGGTCTACTTCTTGGTGGTGGTCGACTTTTTAGTGGTGGTCTACTTCTTGGTGGTGGTCGACTTTTTAGTGGTGGTCTACTTCTTGGTGGTGGTCGACTTTATAATGGTGTTGGACACGGACATTGGATTATTTTGATGGTCTTCTGGATATCACTGGCCATCGTCCGAGAATGTTATGTCAGCTGAGGAATGGAAATATTTGATAAATACATATTGTTAAATAAGCGAAATATTCAATCAATATGTATAATTTAGCTTTTCAGATTTACTGGCGAAACAGAATCCTATAAATGATGTACACAGACGTCAGTAAATGTGTTTATTGTTTGTATAAATGGTTTAGAAAAACCGACAAGTTGATGAATGAGAGACTTGTCCAACATATGAGAATTTATATTGTGGAAACGTTTCGCCAGCTAGTGGCTTCTTCAGTCCAATACACAGAAGTCTTGATAAACGATACCGCGGACAGGGTTAGAACCCGCGATCAGAGGGTTTGCGGGTTCTAACCCCGCCCATGGTATGGTTTGCTTGCAATCGTGTAATTGCGATTTCGTGAATCATCAGTCTTGATTACAATACTTTCATCAAGATTAGTGGACTGAACACATCGGCTCCAGGCTGAGCTAAGGGACTGATTACCTCAAACTCCTCTTCTGGCCACTGTCTGGCGAAACGTTTCCAGAATATAGATACCAGTGTTGTATAAATGTATATTGCTTTCCACGTCTTTCATCTGAAATTATAAGATTTCACTAAAATAAGTTAGAGTAACCGAAAATTAGAATACTTGTTAACTTTCTTTATGGTCCAAATCACATTACAACGAAAATAACCCATGGAGATAAAAATAGGTTACTGGGACAACGTATACCTTGGTCACTCTAAATGGAGTAGACTAAGATCCGGGGACCGAAACGTATCCAGTAAAAATGTCCTGAGTGTATGCACTCGTGTTTGGACTTCTGACTTTGTAGTGAATATTTGCTCTTGCATAAGCTATAAGGGAAAGATAAGCGAGGAATTCTTGTGTTGTGAGTCTTACACCAGATATCATCACTGGCAAACATGGCAACTGTCATAGAGGAACCTATTTCTGCAGGTGATGGAAATGATGATAGCTTCCAGACCTTTAAAAGTAAACAAAAGAGAAAAAGTGAGAAAGGGCTAGAGCGTCGACGTAGTCAGACTCACTTGACTCGTACACAGTGTGATACTAAACGTCCTTGGTGCACAGAGGCTGCAAGAAGTCTTTCTTCAAAGGAAGAATGTGTTAAGCTGAACTTCCCTGACAACACCCCGCTGCCTGCTAAGTGTGCATGGCTAATGGCAGCTGTAAACAAGCATCCTAACTCAAGGATCCAATTTAGGAAAAACACACACAACTTTGTGTTTGTGGAACAGAATGCAGAACTGATCAATGATCTACTTAGTACACCTTATGGGGATATTAAGCTGCTCCGACCTCAATCAGACACTCACCACTTTAAAAAATGGGTCAGTATCATAATCTTTGGATACCCTCTCTGCATGGACCCATCCCATCTGACTCTAAGTGAGCATATCATCAAGCCTAAAAGACTTAAAGGAAAATCCCAAATTATTGCCAGTTGGGTGGGTCCTGTGCCCCTCCCCCGGAATATCTGGGTGCATGGTTTACGTTTTCTAAACATCGAAGTGTACCTACCCCCTAAACGTAGGTGTTACAAATGCCAGCACTATGGCCATGTTGCAGTAGACTGTGGAATACTACATTCTTGGTGTGGTAAGTGTGCTGGGAAACATTCCACTAGAGAATGCACAGTAGGCCCTGACAGCCAAAAATTTAAGTGTATTAACTGTAAAGAAGTTGGGGTTACAGTTTCCCACAAGGACTGCAGTCAGAACCCAAACAACCTTCGAGGTAAACCTGATAACAGTCCTTTAATGGTAACTGAGGATGGGGCCATCCAGTCTACCACGGCCAGATCTGAGACTGAACCTCTGCAAAGTGTGCAAGAACCCCACCTCACTGCAAAGAATTCTGGTGATACCAGAATGCCATCACACACACCAGCTGTGGAGGAGCTAGCCATCCCTGCTAGCACATATGGAACTACTGGTCTGCCACTACAGATACCTATGGCTACACCTGAATATGGGGATGAGTTTGTCATTTCTCCCAATACACACAACTACAACAGTCAGACGGACACCACACAGGTAACCTCCCTGGAAATTGGAGATGAGTCAGATGCACAGGACCTACCTGCAATGAATGATGAAACAGAGAACACTAATGTAACCATGGTACCTGTTAAGGTGATAGGTGTTAAAGGAAGCACTAACCCAGAAGTGCCATCCTCCGGAGAGGCATTGGATCCGCCTGACCTTCCTCATATTATAACAAATTTCCAGAAAAAAATTGAGCATCTTGAACAGATCCTGACAAGTTTAATAAATATATGTAATCAGGATGATGCTCTTGAGCATGGTGATGATGTCAAAAGTGCAGCAATCCCCGTTCAGCTTCCAGCAATTTGTGAGAAAGAAGCCCATAACTCTTGCCTTCAAAACTTGCCTCATAACTGGCTGCTAAAATGCCGAAAAATGCTTAAAAATAAAGGTTCTGAAGATAAAGACGTACAAACTATGCTATTTGCTCTTAAGTGTCTGCACACTGCAGTCAAAGCATAATAGTTTAATCATCTTATGAGCAAGAGATTGTAATAACTCACTACAATGGATACATTACAAATCTTTTCATGGAACATTGCTTCCATCAGGAAGCGGTTGCCTGACTTACATCATATTAGTGCAACCAAGAATATTGATGTCATCTGTTTGCAGGAATGTAGATTGAAAGATGGAGCACCTCCACCAAACTTGCCTGGATATGCAGCTTATAACCTAAGGTCAACCAACTGTTGTGTGATGTATGTCAGAAAGAACTTGCCACATTCACTCCTTTCCTTGCAGAGTCGAGTTAACATGCAGTATCATGGTGTCAAAGTATATGCAGGCGATTTTTCCATAAACATTTTTAATCTCTATGCCCCAGCGAACCAGCTTCGACCTGATGCTTTACCAGATCGCATCAATAGTGAACCTACCATCATTCTTGGAGATTTTAATGCCAGACATAAGAATATTGGTGGGTCTATTACAAACACCAATGGAACTAAACTAGTGAGATTGCTGAATGAGCATGATAATGTTCGAATTGTGGGCACTACTGAGCCTACTCACATATATGGTGGCATACTAGATCTGTGTCTTGGATTTAATACATCATATACGATACATGACTCTGTCATAGTTGATGATCTTCTATCTGATCACTTCCCAAGACTAACAACTGTCAATCTTGATCACATCTCCAGCAATCAAGGAGCTAAATACAGAAGGAGGAAACTTATTCTCAAACCAGAACACAGAGACAACTTTATTAACCACTTGGATCAATGGTATAAGAATTACGAGCCCACTGGCACACAAAAATTTAATGATGATATAATTACCACTATTGAGAGTGTTCTCACAGATCAAGTGGGCAGGAATAGGAAACAAAGACCCTCCACTATAAATAACAATAAAAACCAATGTAAATACTATAATGATCCACAGCTGCGCAATCTAACACATGCAGCTAGGAGGATTGGTAAAGCATACCGTGAATGTAGAACCCCAAACCTGCTTAGAACGTTCCAAGCTGCACTAACAAATGCAAGGAATAGAAAGGAAGAACTTAGGCAACAGGAATGGGAACAGTTTGTTAGTGGATTAAATAGGTCCACCCCTCTGAGTTTGGCTTGGAAAGGTATAAATAAAATAACCAGGAAAAAGACTGGCAATGTTGCTCATCCCTTTCCTCTTGAAAAAGCAAATGACCTCATAAATGACTGGTCCAAAACATCCAGGCATGAAAGCCTTCCATCTCATATTAGAAAAAATTTAGAGAGTACTTCTGAAGAAATGTTGAAACTGATTAATTTTATGAGCCAAAATATTGATGAGAGTGATTGCCTCTTTACCGAGTATGAATTAGATAATGCATTAACCAAAGGTCGATCAATTGCTCCTGGAGAGGATGGTATAACCTATGATATTCTCAGAACTCTAAGGCACGTGCCTGATAACCCTTTGTTGGCACTGTATAATCTCAGTTACATTGAGGGCGTTCTTCCTACTTCCTGGACCAATAGTCTCATTGTACCTATCCCTAAGCCCCAACAGCCTGATACATTTAGGCCGATCTCCTTAACTAGTTGTCTTTGCAAAACTTTTGAAAGAATGATGCTTAACAGATTGTACTACAGAATCAGACATCAACTTTCCCCCTACCTCTATGGGTTCATGAAAGGTAAAAGTGTGCAGAACTGTATTTCCACCTTTCTCACTGCACACACCTCTACTAGTTTTACCACTTTTCTTGATCTAAAATCTGCATTTGATATTGCAAACAGAACCGTTATACTACATGAACTAGCCAAAATGAATATTGGTGGTAGCTTACTCTGCTGGATAATAGGATACCTGTCAAATAGAGTATCCTCTGTCCTTTACCAAGGCTTCAGAAGTGATTCTAAAGAAATGTCTTTAGGTACACCGCAGGGAGGAGTTCTTAGTCCCATGCTATTTAATATTCTGATTAATGCTCTCCTAAATGCTCTACCTGCCTCACCTAAGCATATAGCTATAAGCTATGCTGATGATATCATGATCCATACAACAGGGCATAAGAAGATGAATACCATTCTTAATGAAGTTCAAGCAATTTGTAATCGACTAGGCCTCATAATATCTTCCTCTAAAACAAAGATATTAACAAGCAAACGACATCCCCCGCCCATCTATTTGCAGGGTAAAATCATTAGCTACGTTAAAACTTACAGATATCTTGGTGTAGATGTACCCTTTAACAAATCCACTATACCACAACTAAACAAGAAATGTAAAGCTAGGCTAAATGCTCTCAAAGCTGTTGCTGGCTACAATCCCAACTATGGTGCTAATGTGAGAATCGTGAGAATGATGTACATAGCCTATGTTAGGTCCTTAATTGATTATGCTGCTCCCATGTTGATATTAGCTAGAGAAAGTTCCCTCCGACCCTTGGAGTTAATGCAAAATGAAGCTCTCAGGACTATTCTTGGCTGTCCCAGATCTACAAAAGTTCTTAACATGAGGAAGGAGCTTGGTATTTCTAGTATCAGTGATAGGATTGTTGAAATTAACACTGTACTCGGTATTAGAATGTTGAGAAACGAACCAGACACTGTCACAGTGAATCTTACCAAGTGTCTAGAGGTAAATACACACAGATCTAAATGGATTGTGAAAACGTGCAATTGCATTAAGTTTTATAACCTGCATGAACTGTATCACTGTAGGCAACAAGAGCATTTCACCCCTCCATGGAAGATGTGTTCATTTAATATCACATACCTACAAGTCCCTCCCAAGAAGCTCATTGCTAGTAATCCCTTCCTTAAATCTCTTGTTAGAGCAACTGCTCAAGAAGAAATTTTTCGCCTAGCTGGTAGTAATAAGTTATCACAAGTTATATACACTGACGGATCTAAACAGGAGTCTTCTGGCAGGGCTGCATCTGCTCTTGTTGCCACCTCCCTAGTTAAGAACGATAATAAATTTGTTGAGTTAGGCATAAGAATTAACAACTGGGCGTCTACACTGCAAACTGAATTGTTTGCAATCCTAATGGCGCTAAAGCTAACCTATGACACTGAGCTTGACTCTATCATCATTACTGATTCTATGTCATCATTGAAGGCTCTTGGCTCATATAATGACTCCAACAACATGCTCATTGGGGAAGCCAGGTATAGATACTCAAAAATTAGGGACAAAGGAATTAATGTACAATTGCTATGGATCCCATCACACATTGGATTACTCCTTCATGATAAAGTTGATATGTTAGCCAAGAAGAGTATCCAGAAGGAGAACGTAGAATATAACTTTGGTATAACTGTGTCTAGCATTAGGAATAATATTAGGAGAGAAGTAAATAATGAAGATGATTGTTATAGGAATGCAGTTAGAAGCCTGAGTAGATCTATAACCCACTATGATAACATGAACGTAGATAAGTATGTTTATGGAGCAACTTGCAATGTGAACAGACTGACTGATGTTGTAGTGGCCAGGCTTAGGCTTGGTTACAAGTACTTCTGGCAGTTTGGGAGACACACAGATGATGATCAAACTAAATGTAAATTATGTGATCAGGCATATGGTCACTCTCTTGAACACTATGTGCTTAATTGTCCACTTATTGAGGAATACAGAGACAGACAGTATAATAACCTATGTGACATGTCAAGATATCTTATTAATGAAAATAAGATACCAGATATACTAAGCAAATTTCCTAAATTTGCTTGTAACAGATAAGTGAACTATAGATATGTAGATATAAATCCATATGTATTCCTGTTAACCCTTTGGGGCCTAGTTCCTAGGCCTTTTGTGTATCCACATGCTCTCGCGCTACCGTCCACAGGATGGATATGGGGTGCACAATAAACTAGCCACTTCGGTGGCAAAATCTAAAAAAATCGTGTTCTGTCATCCATATTGTCCATACCATTATATCTTTTATATGTGTTGTGTCTTGAGACATTATTTGTGCTTGCATGCTGAGTTCGTCCCTTTGTTTACATCTGACTTTGTGGGACAATCCCAGTTGTTCGCTTGGTATATAAAATTGTTTCGCAGTGCAGTATTTTATTGGTCTATATGTTGCATTATAAACAGTGTTGCCTGCATTATCCTCCTAATCTACCTTGCATTATAGTAATTTACTATAATTATTGGCGGTTCCTTTCGTCTGTGTATTTGTAAGTTGTAATATCTGTGATTATTTTTTTGAATGATGATAAAGTTCTTATTCTTTACACGAAACATGTGCGTGACGTGTCATCCAAAATATTAATCATCTTTTAATGTTAATGCGATGATGGAAGGACCCAGCAATATTTCATCTTAGAGATAACACGCGATTTGAAGAGAATCATCATGGGCCTGGCAACTCTAGTTTTGAAGGTTCTCATTATCCATCCTATCATTTTCCTAGCAAATGTGGTAGATACATTGTTGTGATCTTTGAAAGTGAAACTCTCTGACATTACTACCCCTAGGTCCTTCACATTAGTTTTTCTCTCTGTTGTGTGGTTGGGGGTTTGTGTTGAACTCTGATACAGTTTTAATTTCCTCGAGTTTTCCATAGTAGAGTAATCGAAGTTTGTCTTCATTGAACTTCATACTGTTTTCTGCGGCCCATTTAAAATACTCAAGCATCAGACATCACTGGACCTCGTCCTATCTAAATCACCTGATTTCCTTATCATATATAATTTGGTTTATCTGTTTTCTGTACAGCAAAATATCCACCAATTAAATGTTCTAGAGTGACATTTGCGTCTTTAATCCTAATTTGTTGTGTGAAAGTTGACCATTCGTTTTTCCATAGTATCATTTGTTTTGTAACTCTTGAAATAAAGTTATTGCATATTATTACGAATACTTGTGGTGCCCTTTACCATGAAAACAAGTATTAAATGTTATTGTTTTGGTAAATTCAAACTATTTTGTTTAATGGTGTTAAAAAATGTATTTACAACTATGAAATGTTAATATGTTATGTAAAAGTGTACATAACTTTACGAAATATACGTGACTGAGCTTTAGTATATAACTAATGTTAAGAAAAATAACTAATTCCTCGACTTCTAAAATAATAATTGATGGGTAACTTAGTTACGTATCCCTTTACTAACCATTTACTTGCCAGGCCTGTATCTGGGCCTCGGCAAGTAGGGACGCTGATGCCGGCCCGCCTGGGACGGCACGGCAGCCAGGAGAGCCACCATAACAATGGCTAGGAGATGTAGCAGACGCATGGTGGAGGTACGGTTGTATCGAAGTTAACTGTGTTCTGCTACTGCGCTGTGCTCCTGCAGTCATCCTTTCTTATATTCATCAATATCGCAGCATTATTTAACTATGTGGCACCTTGGCGTAGGAGCATCCTTGGGTTATGAATGTGAAATGCCCATAAAAAAAAGTGAAAAATAACTTGATACGTATCAGTCGCCGTCGTCACCAAGAGGAATTCCCACACCCCAAATATCCCGTGTCTCGCTGGAACATAATAATAAGAGGAGCACTAGAGCAAGCCTACTGGCCCATACTTGGCAGATCCCTCTCAAACCCATCCCTTCTCACTCGCATTTTAATTTTACTTTTAAAGATAAGTACTCGGCAAATTGTTCCACTCATCTACAACTCTAGTGCTATAGTAGATCAGTACTTTCCTAAGTCCTATCTAAATCTGTATTTATCCAATTTGAATCCAGTGTTTCGAGTTATTTCTTGATTAGATGTCCTCAGCATTCTCTTTTTGTCTTTTTTTTTTGTTGGTACTGATGGTATATAAAGTACTTCAAAGTGGAAGCGGTACATCACTTATACAATCTCCGACGCTCCGGGAAACAGTGACAGATCACCATCCGGCAAAGACCTGTGTCAGGACTACGTTCCTAGCAAATATACATATTATCATCATATTTTATTGTCTGAATCGTCTTGACTAAGTTCCTGGGCGAAACATTGGAGTTCCAACTCCCTCAAACACAACATCTTTTTTTATGACCTCATTCTTTCACCCGTATGTATCCCCACACACCTACTACATACTCTCACACTGTATATGTAAATATTTTCCATGCGTTCTCGACGTCCTCCATATCACTTAATCTAGCCAACCTTTCCTCCAACAGTTGTATTTATCTTCCACTAAATAATCCTTTCTTTAATTAGTTTGAATCCCCGTGCAGACGGGAAAAAAACTAAGATAAACTTGCCATTATGAGTCTTCGAGCATTGTTCTTTAAGGATCAGTTGTGTTATTCGAGGACCTTTGTGCCACGTAGGGTGTAAATAACAGCCCGGCATTATAATGCTGCTCTATACACATAAGACAACAATTACATTAGAAGCCAGACACACACACACACACACACACACACACACACACACACACACACACACACACACACACACACACACTAGCAAGCGTCCATAGTGATTATGGGGCAAAAAATTCACAAGTTAAGATAAGGCTGTAGCAGAATTATGAAGTCAATTAACAGGGGGCAGTCAGCATGTTGCAATTAACCGAGGACGATCACAGGAAGGCAGTGAACGGGACCTAAGCAACAGAAGCCAATAAATGGCAGCAAGTAAACTGGGGCTAGCCAACAGAAATTATCAACGAGAGTAAGTAGCTATGCACGTGACGTTAAGTTCTAAGATGTTAGATTATTATTATAATCATGGGGAAGCGCTGAACCCGTAGGATTTTACAGCGCATGTGGGGGAGGGGGGTGATGGGAGGTATTCAGGCTTAATTCAGGGAACTGGAGCACAGATACAGTTACCAAGATCAAGAGCCCCTCACCAGCTTCAAGGAACCTCCCTTGAGGGGTCTAAGACGTTAGTTTTATTTATAGCAGTGAATGTTAATTTCATGATGTTGGTGGTCGATTCTTGGATGTTGGTGGTCGATGCTTGGATGTTGGTGGTCGATGCTTGGATGTTGGTGGTCGATGCTTGGATGTTGGTGGTCGACTCTTGGATGCTGGTAGTTTATTTCTGGTTGTTGGTGGCCGATTTCTGGTTGGTTGTAGACTTCTGAACGGTGGTGGTTGGTTTCCTGTTTTTGTTAGTCGACTTCTGGATGTTGGTTGTCGATTAATGGATGACGGTGGTAGTCTTCTGGTTAGTTGTGGTGGATTTATAATAATAATATCTTTATTTGCTACAAGTACATGTACAAGGTATACAGTCCTAGCTGACATCAATGACATGCTACTATATGGAAAGCCGCTTGTTATGCTGAGCATTTCGGGCAAATTAGGTCAGTTTTGTCCCAGGATGCGACCCACACCAGTCGACTAACACCCAGGTACCCATTTTATACTGAAGGGTGAACAGGAACAGCATGTATCTTATGGAAACCACGTACCTAATGTTTTTTCCAGCAGTACCGGAGATTCGAACTCCAGACATTAGTGAGCTGAGTGCTCTAGCGATCGAGCTACGGGACACTCGATGGTGGTTGACTACTTGAAGGGTCTGGTCAACGTTTGGATGGTGGTTACCTGGAGGCTACCTGGAGGGCATTCCGGGGATCAACGTCCCCGCGGCCCGGTCCACGACCAGGCCTCCCGGTGGATCAGGGCCTGATCAACGAGACTGTTACTGCTGGCCGCACGTAATCCAACGTACGAACCACAGCCCGGCTGATCCGGCACCGTCTTTAGGTATCTGTCCAGCTCCCTCTTGAAGACAACCAGGGGTCTTCCTGTAATGCCCCTTATTGCTGGTGAGAGGCTGTTGAACAGTCTTGGGCCCCGGACACTTATTGTGTTTTCTCTTAGTGTGCCAGTGACGCCCCTACTTTTCACTGGGGGTATGTTGCATCGCCTGCCAAGTCTTTTGCTTTCGTATGGAGTGATTGCTGTGTGCATATTAGGGACCAGTCCCTCCAGAATCTTCCAGGTGTAGATTACGATACATCTCTCTCGCCTGCGCTCTAGTGAGTACAAGTCAAGTGCTTCCAGGTGCTCCCAGTAGTTAAGGTGTTTGATGGAACTTATACGTGCAGTAAAGGTTCCCTGTACATTCTCTAGCTCTGCAATTTCACCTGCCTTGAATGGGGATGTTAATGTACAGCAGTATTCCAGCCTAGAAAGAATAAGTGATTTAAAAATGATCATCATTGGCTTAGCATCTCTTGTCTTGAATGTTCTCATTATCCATCCTATCAGTTTCCTAGCAGATGTGATAGTGGCATTGTTGTGGTCCTTGAAGGTGAGGTTTTCGGACATTACCACACCTAGGTCCTTCACATTACTTTTCCTCTCTATTGTGTGATTGGAGTTTGTAGTATACTCAGTTCTAGTTATTATTTCCTCCAGTTTTCCATAACGGAGTAGTTGGAATTTGTCTTCATTGAACATCATATTGTTCTCTGTTGCCCATTGGAAAACTTGGTTTATATCTTCTTGGAGCTTTGCCGTGTCCTCAGTGGATGACACTCTCATGCAGATCCTAGTATCGTCTGCAAAAGATGATACAGTGCTGTGGTTTACATCTCTGTCTATGTCTGATATGAGAATAAGGAACAGGATAGGTGCGAGTACTGTGCCTTGTGGGACAGAGCTCTTCACTATGGCAGCATCTGATTTAACTTTGTTTACCACTACTCTTTGTGTGCGATTGATTAGAAAGTTGAAGATCCATCTGCCTACTTTGCCGGTTATCCCTTTAGCACGCATTTTGTGTGCTATTACACCATGGTCGCACTTGTCAAAGGCTTTTGCAAAGTCTGTGTATACTACATCCGCATTCTGTTTGTTTTCCAGTGTATCTAGGACCATATCATAGTGGTCAAGCAGTTGCGAAAGGCAGGAGCGACCTGCTCTGAAACCATGTTGACCTGGGTTGTGCAATTTTTGGGAGTCTAGGTGTTTGCTATCCTACTTCTTAGAACTCTTTCAAAGATTTTTATGATGTGGGACGTTAAAGCTATTGGTCTATAGTTCTTAGCTACTGCTTTGCTGCCACCTTTATGGAGTGGGGCTATATCTGTTGTTTTTAGTGACTGTGGAATCTCGCCTGTGTCTAAGCTCCTTCTTCATAGCATACTTAGGGCCCGTGAGAGGGGTTTCTTGCAGTTTTTAATGAACACCGAGTTCCACGAGTCTGGGCCTGGGGCTGAGTGCATGGGCCTGTCGTCGATGGCTTTCTCAAAGTCTAGTGGAGTTAAAGTTATGTCATGAATTTGGCCTACATTGGCAGGGTTTTGAGGCTCATTCATGAAAAAATTGTTTGGATCGTCTATCTTTAAACTGGTTAGTGGCTCGCTGAACAGTCATACTGCAATTTCAGTATCTCGCTCATTTCTTTGTTGTCGTCAGTGTAGGATCCATCTTGTCTGAGCAGGGACCCTATACTAGAAGTGGTTTTTGACTTGTTTTTGGCGTATGAAAAGAATTATTTCGAATTTCTTTCAATTTCATTAATCGCTTTTAGCTCCTCTTGTCTCTCCTGGATTCTGTATGAGTCCTTTAACTTCAGCTCAATATTTTCCACTTCCCTGGTTAGCACTACCTTCCGTGTATCAGATAATCTGGCATTCTTGAGGAGCTCAATGGTTCTTTGTCTTCTCCTGTAGAGGGAGCGTCTCTCTCTCTCCAGTTTACTTCTTCTTTTCGTTTGTCTTATAGGAATATACCTTGAACATACTTCAGCTACCAGGAGGGTGATCTTTTCGAGGCATTGGTTAGGGTCCATATAATTTAAGATATCCTCCCAGCATGTTTCATTTAGGGCATAGTTTACCTGATTCCAGATGATGTTCTTGTTGTTGAAGTTGAATTTGGTAAAGGTACCTCATAACTGAATGCATCGTGCCGATCAGGACTCCTGTGCATGCAAGTCTGGACTTCGATTAGATTGTGATCAGAATTTGTTGTTTTTGATATTATTATATTCCTTACCAGGTCCTCATTATTTGTGAAAATAAGGTCCAGTGTGTTCTCCAGTCTTGTTGGCTCCACTATTTGCTGACTTAGGGTGTTTTGTTGCAGAAATTCAGCAGCTCCTGCGTGTGTGACCTTTCATCTGAACTACCTCCAGGGATTATTTCTGCTACGACATTATTTGCTATATTCTTCCATTTTGTGTGTCTTAGATTGAAGTCACCAAGCAGCAAGATGTTTGGGGATGGGGCTGGAAAGTTGTCCAGACAGGAGTCGATTTTTGACAGTTGTTCTTTGAACTGTTGGGAAGTTACATCCGGTGGCATATATACAAGTACAATGACTAAGTTTTGGTTCTCGATTTTTATTGTTATAACTTCAACTACATCATTTGTGGTGTTCAGTATCTCTGTGCAAATGAGCGACTCTTTGACATACAGGCCAACCCTCCCTTGTTGCCTGTTGGTGGTGTCAGAAGGTTAAGGGTCGCATTCTGAATGTTGGTGTCGACTTCTTGGTGGTGGAAGGAGACATTGTTCAGAAGATCGACCTGTAACCAATAGCTGTCGTCCGGGAGTGTTTTGTTAGGCTGAGGAATAAAAAATGATTGGATAAATATAATGATAAATAGAACAAATGTAATATAAAAATATATAATTTAATCCTTCAGGTTTACTGGACAAACACAATTGTATAATATAAACCTATGTCCAGGGACGGATCTATTATGACACTAATGACACTTAAGTTTCAGGGCCCCTAATCCTTGAGGGGCCCTAGATGCGATTTTATTTATTTATTTATGTATTTATTAATTTGAACATGATACAGAAAAGTACAAAAGAATACAATTAGTGCAGCATGCCAAAGCCCCTTGTATACAGAGCATTATGGGCAGGCTTAAAATTAACTTAAGATTAACTAAGCATTCCTAAACATTATTGTAAACAGATAACAATTAAGCTCTAGTGAGTATTACAAAGACAGGTCATATGGTTGCATGCATTGCTGTACATTCAGTAGAATGTCATTAAAAAATAATAAAGTTTGATTGGGTCTCAGGTTAAATATTTCTGTGATACAATTATGAGAAACATTTAAGTTATACAATTTATAAGATACAATTATTCAGTATTTATTTGGTTGTGGGTGAGTAAGTGATTTTTGAAAAGAGACTTGAATTTATAAACAGATAATGTTTCTTTTATATTCATTGGTAATGAATTCCAGATTTTAGGGCCTTTTATGTGCATTGAGTTTTTGCATAGCGTGAGATGGACACGAGGAACATCAAAGAGTGATCTGTGCCTTGTGTTATGGTCATGTGTTCTGTTGAGGTTGCTGTATGAGTTTTCTTTTTAATAATAATAATAATAATAATAATAATAATAATAATAATAATAATAATAATAATAATAATAATAATAATAATAATAAGAATATAGTGTAATTCAATACAAAATAAGTTAAAGTAAAAATTAAAAGGTTATTAAAGTATTATGTAGGTTAGTCGTATACGAAAAACAGAAGAAAACACGCCATCTAGAATGCAATGCGCAGTACTTCAGCTTATTTGTGAGAAACACCTAATTGAAGTGTTCCCTAATATTAATAACAAGTGCGCTTACTGTACTTGACAATGTCTATCACGATCTGTGAAGCAGAAAGGAATTTTTCAAAGTTATCCTTTATCAATGAACAAATTTCGGTGTACCATGACTGAAGAGCGTTTAAATTCTTTATGCATTTTGTCTCTGGAAAATGACATGGCAAGGAAGCTCTCATATGACAAAACTGTAAGTGAATATGTTACTAGGGTAAAAAAAACAAAACAATAAAAAAGTATTTTGTAAAATATGCTTCATATAGTATTCTCATAGGTGTCTAAAATAAGACTGTACTGACTGTGGTCTTTTCTATTTTTTCCATCATTCTAATTTGCAGCATGCATATATATAACATTTTTCTAATTTTCATCATCCCCATAACTCGAAACTATAAGGCACAGGAAATTTTTATACACACTAGGAACGTGTAGTTACTAGTGTGGGTAAGATATAAACAACTATTGGAGGATAGATGGGCTAATGAGAGCATAGGCAATGGGGTCGAAGAGGTATGGGATAGGTTTAAAAATGTAGTGTTAGAGTGTTCAGCAGAAGTTTGTGGTTGCAGGAAAGTGGGTGCGGGAGGGAAGAGGAGCGATTGGTGGAATGATGATGTAAAGAGAGTAGTAAGGGAGAAAAAGTTAACATATGAGAAGTTTTTACAAAGTAGAAGTGATGCAAGGAAGAAGGAGTATATGGAGAAGAAGAGAGAGAGGTTAAGAGAGTGGTTAAGCAATGTAAAAAGAGTAAGTTTATTCAGGTATACACAAATACAGTTACATAGAATTATCATACATAGCAGCATATGTGTAGAGAACCTGGGATAACCCAAAAAAGTCAGACAGTGACTTATTTCCATTGGGGTCCTTTTACCTTATTATTATAATGTAAGGGTTATAATATTTTCTTATTATTCTATAATGAAGATAAAATCTTATTATCATACTAAAAAGACTATCTACTACACCAAGGTCATTAAGACTATCTACAATACGAGGGTCATTACTAGGAATAAGGTAAAATTTACACGTATGTTAGCTAAAAAATAGAAAATCATTCCCCTCCCTTTCTGTAGCTACATTCATCAGACACCTTTTGGCACTCTTCTTGAACTGGTTCATGCTATGACTGGCTTTGACATGTGCGGGCAGTCTGTTCCATTCCTTTATTGCTGTACATTATTATTATTATAATCAAGGGGAAGCGCTAAACCCGGAGGATTATACAGCGCCTGGGGGGGGGATGTGGAAGGCATTCAGGCTTAATTCGGGGAACTGGAGCACAGATCTAATTCCCTAAATCAAGAGCCCCTCACCAACATCAAGGAACCTTCCTTGAGGGGTATTGCTGTACAATAAAAGGTGTTTGAAGCCTGGCCAATGACTGTGGCTACTACAAAGTTGTGCTCTCTCCCCCTAGTACTATGATTGCTTTGGTTCCCAACCTTGACAAAATTGACAGCAAGATATTCTTGACACTGTGAGCAATTTATAAACATGATTTAGCTTCAGTTGTTTTACTCTGTCTTCAACATTCAGCATATCCAACTGCTGTAATTCATCCTACCTACATGTTCTCTTGGTCTCAGCCCCAGGATGAATCTTACGATTTTGTTCTGGGTGAGTTGCAGTCCATCTTTCAGTTTTTTTTGTCATGGAAGAGTACCATGAAGAGCGAGCGTAATCCATATGGCATTGTATAAGGGCTAGACATAGGGTCCTGCGAGCCTCAGTAGGTAGACACTGTGCTTGTCTATACAGGAACTTCAGTCTGGCATTCGCTTTCTTTACTACACTGTTCCCTATCAATTCTCCTGACATGCATGGGTCAAAGGGGATTCCCAGATATTTTACTGATGAAACCAAAGTGATGGGCTCCCCATTACACTGGACATTAAAATTATTTACCCTTCTCAGTTTATGTTTCGTGCCAAAGAGAATGGCTTCAGTTTTCCCGAGGTGTAATGATAGTTTGTTGTCTACTAACCATTTGCTGCAGGACTCCAGTTCCAGTGTTAAAACATTAGCTATATCTTGTGGGTCTTTACCTGACACTAACAGGGCACTGTCATCTGCATACAGTAGGAGTTTGCACTTGACACTGATAGGCATGTCATTGACATAACATAAGAATAATAAGGGACCCAGAATACTACCTTGGGGAACTCCACATGCTGTCGGCAGGGGTTCTGATTCCGTTTTGTTGATTTTGACAATTTGTCTCCTGTTGCTAAGGTAGGACTTAAACCAGTCTACAGAACCTATACCGATAGCTTGAAGTTTCTTACATAATATATTGTGGTTGATAGTATCGAAGGCCTTTTGCAGGTCTAAGGTTACCATACCTATGAGGTTCCCCTTTATCATTTCAGTTCTCAGGTAATCCATCAGATTAATTAGGGAGGTGTCGGTTGAGTAAGATCTAAAGCCCGATTGATAGCTATGGAGAATGTTGTTGTCATTGAGGTACTTAACTACTTGAGAGTACACCGCCCTCTCTAGAATTTTGGATATTATACCGAGTATACTAACAGGCCTATAGTTGCTGACATCAGACCTACTATTTTTCTTGAAGATAGGAGTAACTCTGGTCTCCTTGAACCCCTCAGGTACGGTATTAGTGGTGATTGATAGATTTATTATGTGAGCAATGAGGATTGACAGTTCAGAAGCACCATCTTTTAGGAACTTGGACGGGATGTTATCAGGGCCAGTGCTCTTAGTTGGGTTTAACCTGCTTAGTTCTTTTTGAATAAAGTCATGAGATACACTTACTAGTTGACAACTGTTTGGGGTTACCCCTTTATTGGTATAGTATGTTTGAAACTTATCAGAGTCTGTGTTAAAGGTATTTGATGCAGCTGGTAGTTTACTTACTAGTGTTGATGCAACAGATGTGTAGTAGGAATTAAAGCAATTTGCCACCTTAGATGTTTCGTGGCATACCTCATTATCGATAGTGAGTACTATGTTAGACCTATCTACTGGCTTATGGCTATACCCCAACTGTTTTAGTTGTTGCCAGAGCTTTCTGGGGTTATGCTTATACTCTTCAATTTTTGAGCAATAGTGCTTTGCCTTTGCTCCTTTTATAAGTCTCTGTACTCTGTTCCTCACCCTCTGGAATTCATTTAGTGCTGCAATATCCTGTCTATTTGCTTTAAATCTTTTTAGCAGCTGGTCTCTGAATTTCATATTATCTAATATCTCAGTAGTCATCCAGGGTTCAGTTCTTCGTTTAATCCTAACCTCTTTAACTGGTACAATATTATCAAGGATGGTAGTGAATATTGTTTTGAATTTTTCCCAGGCATCGTTTACGTCCGTGAAACTTGTTATCTCTATCCACTCACAATTGTGTAGCCTATTTACCAGTCTTTATTTACTGTAGTTTCTAGTTGACCTCATTTTTATTGTCCTGTGTAGGCCTATCCTATCCCTAGTGATTTTCCTGGTGCAGTAAATGATGAAATGATCACTAAGACCTGTGGTAATGACGCCTGACTGACTAATGTTCTCAGAGCGGTTACAAAGTATGTGGTCAATTAGGGTGGCTGAGAACTGTGTGATCCGGGTTGGTGTATTAATTAGTTGAGTGTAACTATTTAAACCTAGAATTTGCTTATACCTTTTGCATAGCCCGTTATTTTGCTGCTGAAAACAGATATTGAAGTCGCCCAGTATTATTGTCTCGCAATTGTTTTCAAGTCCGGACAATACTCTGGAAAAGTCTTCTAAGATCTGGTCCTGGGTAGGAGAGCGGTAACTAGTTCCTACTAAGATGGGTTTGGTCTTGGGAAGCAGCACTTCAAACCATAGAATCTCCAGTTTATTGTTATTTAAATCAGGTCTTGGGTTATAAGCTAAGTCATTTCTAATGTAGGCCCATACTCCACCACCCTTTCTGTTCCTATCTAAGCGTTTTATATTTTAACCATCTATTTTGACCTCGTCGTCAGTCACCGTATCATCCAACCAGGATTCAGAGATGGTTATAACTGTCGCCCTAATTTTGTTAGCTAGAATCTTAATCTCTGCTAATTTAGGAAGAAGTGATCTTGCGTTGACATGAATAAAGTGAAGGCCTGTTTTCATAAAACAATTATAATCACCAATATATGGCAATGGGTCATTTGTATTAAAATTAGGTAAATCAGTGTCATCATTGCTAAAGGGTAACTGTGCCAAAGTGCATTTGTTACACACAAAATGAATTCTGGCACCGTTGCTATAATTGTACATACATCCATCATACACCCACCCCTTACACATTTTACATAAGGTGCCTTTTCTGTTTTTCATGCGTACTTTAGTACAGTGTATGCACATGTTTGGTAGTGTTTGAGATAATAATGGCTGTATCGTCTCACATTGACCTATGTATGCATTATATATGGAGTTAAGGTTATCATTCCTAGCTACTAGACCATCATTATCACCGTCATTTATCTGTCTGTTTTGCCTGTGCACAATAGTTTGAGGTCCTGGATTAATTTGGATATCACCACTTAAGAGCACTACAATAAGAGCTGTGTGCCACTGTTTTTGTTTGGGTATGCGGTGTTGCCATACCTTGCGGCGATAGTGACATTTACTTTTCTGGTAGGATGGCAACTGTTGGGCTTTTACTGTCCAGGGCGCTGTTACTCCATTCACCTTCTCCAGCCCCCATGACTGATTTCTTTCTTTATGGAATTGAAGAAGAAAGATAAATATAATTATGGCAAATGAGAGAGTGGGTGAGATGTTATCAACAAATTTTGTTGAAAATAAGAAAAAGTTTTGGAGTGAGATTAACAAGTTAAGGAAGCCTAGAGAACAAATGGATTTGTCAGTTAAAAAAAGGAGAGGAGAGTTATTAAATGGAAAGTTAGAGGTATTGGGAAGATGGAGGGAATATTTTGAGGAATTGTTGAATGTTGATGAAGATAGGGAAGTTATGATTTCGTGTATAGGGCAAGGAGGAATAACATCTTGTAGGAGTGAGGAAGAGCCAGTTGTGAGTGTGGGGGAAGTTCGTGAGGCAGTAGGTAAAATGAAAGGGGGTAAGGCAGCTGGGATTGATGGGATAAAGATAGAAATGTTAAAATCAGGTGGGGATATAGTTTTGGAGTGGTTGGTGCTATTATTTAATAAATGTATGGAAGAGGGTAAGGTACCTAGGGATTGGCAGAGAGCATGCATAGTTCCTTTGTATAAAGGCAAAGGGGACAAAAGAGAGTGCAAAAATTATAGGGGGATAAGTCTGTTGAGTATACCTGGTAAAGTGTATGGTAGAGTTATTATTGAAAGAATTAAGAGTAAGACGGAGAATAGGATAGCAGATGAACAAGGAGGCTTTAGGAAAGGTAGGGGATATGTGGACCAGGTGTTTACAGTGAAACATGTAAGTGAACAGTATTTAGATAAGGCTAAAGAGGTTTTTGTGGCACTTATGGATTTGGAAAAGGCGTATGACAGGGTTAATAGAGGGGCAATGTGGCATATGTTGCAGATGTACGGTATAGGAGGTAGGTTACTGAAAGCAGTGAAGAGTTTTTACAAGGATAGTGAGGCTCAAGTTAGAGTATGTAGGAAAGAGGAAGATTATTTCCCAGTAAAAGTAGGCCTTAGACAAGGATGTGTGATGTCACCGTGGTTGTTCAATATATTTATAGATGGGGTTGTAAGAGAAGTAAATGCGAGGGTCTTGGCAAGAGGTGTGGAGTTAAAAGATAAAAAATCACACATAAAGTGAGAGTTGTCACAGTTGCTCTTTGCTGATGACACTGTGCTCTTGGGAGATTCTGAAGAGAAGCTGCAGAGGTTGGTGGATGAATTTGGTAGGGTATGTAAAAGAAGAAAATTGAAAGTGAATACAGGAAAGAGTAAGGTTATGAGGAAAACAAAAAGATTAGGTGATGAAAGATTGGATATCAGATTGGAAGGAGAGAGTATGGAGGAGGTGAATGTATTCAGATATTTGGGAGTAGACGTGTCAGCGGATGGGTCTATGAAAGATGAGGTGAATCATAGAATTGATGAGGGGAAAAAGGGTGAGCGGTGCACTTAGGAGTCTGTGGAGACAAAGAACTTTGTCCTTGGAAGCAAAGAGGGGAATGTATGAGAGTATAGTTTTACCAACGCTCTTATATGGTTGTGAAGCATGGGTGATGAATGTTGCAGTGAGGAGAAGGCTGGAGGCAGTGGAGATGTCATGTCTGAGGGCAATGTGTGGTGTGAATATAATGCAGAGAATTCGTAGTTTGGAAGTTAGGAGGAGGTGCGGGATTACCAAAACTGTTGTCCAGAGGGCTGAGGAAGGGTTGTTGAGGTGGTTCGGACATGTAGAGAGAATGGAGCGAAACAGAAGGACTTCAAGAGTGTATCAGTCTGTAGTGGAAGGAAGGCGGGGTAGGGGTCGGCCTAGGAAAGGTTGGAGGGAGGGGGTAAATGAGGTTTTGTGTGCGAGGGGCTTGGCCTTCCAGCGGGCATGCGTGAGCGTGTTTGATAGGAGTGAATGGAGACAAATGGTTTTTAATACTTGACGTGCTGTTGGAGTGTGAGCAAAGTAACATTTATGAAGGGATTCAGGGAAACCGGCAGGCCGGACTTGAGTCCTGGAGATGGGAAGTACAGTGCCTGCACTCTGAAGGAGGGGTGTTAATGTTGCAGTTTAAAAACTGTAGTGTAAAGCACCCTTTTGGCAAGACAGTGATGGAGTGAATGATGGTGAAAGTTTTTCTTTTTCGGGCCACCCTGCCTTGGTGGGAATCGGCCAGTGTGCTAATAAAAATAATAATAGTAACGTTGACACATGAGATAATCAAGTACAGCAGTTTTAATCAAAATCTGAAATGTAGTGGTTAAATTAAAAAAAAAAAATGTGATCTGTCGTGGAACCCTCAATGAAGAAGATAACAATGGTTACCCAGACCTCGTTGCTGGTTACGAAGGGACTCCCATAACAGCTCAAGCTTCAGGACCCCAAAAATGTAGGTCCACCACTGCCTGCGTTAGTAAACTTGTGTTACATTTTATTTAGTAAACTTAGCTCGAGCAACTGAGAATCACAACTGTGTGGAGGCGAAGCGTTCCACCAATAAAATCACCCAAATGTTGTACGTGTCTTATTTATGAACTGTCGCTGTTGGATACCACTAATATAAAGACATAGTTAATTTAATTTTTTTGACTTCTTATCCTCATTACCTGTTCTAAATAGGTTGAAGTCTGATTGTAACAGGCGTATGTATGACGCCAGAGAAAGATATGTATAAATTATTGACTAAGGAATTAATGTTAAACTTTTGAACTGGAACTAATGTAGGTGTGAGCACCGTTAACATCATTCCATCATTATTACCAGAGTAATGATGATCGAATGAGTGCGCTAGCTCGATCGCTAGCGCACTCAGCTCACACACTGAGGTCCGGGGTTCAATTCCGCGGTAGGGCAGGAAACATTAGGACGTGTTTCCTTAAGGCACCTACTGTCCATGTTAACCCATCAGTAAAATGGGTACCTGGGTGTTAGTCGACTGGTGTGGGTCGCATCCTGGGACAAAAATTTACCTAATTTGCCCGAAATGCTCTGCATAACAAGCAGCTTTGTATATATTGTATATAGTATACAGCTATGGTCTGTATATCTTGTAAAAATAAAGATACTATTATTATTATTATTATTTTATAATCATGGGGAAGCGCTAAACCCGTAGAATTATACAGCTCATTTGGGGGGGGGATGGAAGGTATTCAGGCTCAATTCAGGGAACCGGAGCACAGATCCAATTCCTTAGATCAAGAGCCTCTCACCAGCGTCAAGGAACCTCCCTCGAGGGGGAAGGAAGGAGAAGAGAAACTGATGCAGTAACTAGAGAGTTGTGTAGAGGTGCGACATCTTAAAGGATGTTTTTGTCGGCATGGTTTTTTTTAGGAAGCTTCAGTGTATCTCTGGGGAAGCCCAGATGATCGTTAACACGTCTGAGGCGAGTCTCTGAGGCTGGGGAAGCCCAGATGATCGTTAACACGTCTGAGGCGAGTCTCTGAGGCTGGGAAAGCCCAGATGATCGTTAACACGTCTGAGGCGAGTCTCTGAGGCTGGGGAAGCCCAGATGATCGTTAACACGTCTGAGGCGAGTCTCTGAGGCTGGGGAAGCCCAGATGATCGTTAACACGTCTGAGGCGAGTCTCTGAGGCCACCTGGAGGTCACAGTAACTTCTCTGATATTCAACTCGTTCACCTTTCATCAACTGTTCCTGAACATTTCTCGCACTACACCTGCATCCTTCCCATAGAAACTTCACAGCCAAATTTTTCACACATCGAGTGATATATCTCTCCACTTATGATCAAGTATATACCAAACAGCTTAGTTTTTTACTTGCTCTTCTAATTGATGCTGGGTTCCACTGTTTGAGTAATCCTTTTGAGTTTACATACAATGTAAGTAAAAAGTAAGTTTATTCAGGTATACATAAATACAGTCACATCGATTATCATATGTGTACAGAACTTAGGATAGCTCAAAAAAGTCAAAGTGATTTATTTCCATTCGGGTCTTTATATTTCCATTGTGTGGAATTTTTTTTTACATAATTTCCTAAATGTAGAATATATAAATGAATAATATAATAATTTTGTATTAAAATGTGATGCTATTTGAACCCTTCAAGAAATTTCGAGTGAAGCCGGGAGGAGACGCCATACTGAATTTAATGCGTGAATACTGGACTGAATTGTGCACTGTAATCAGGCATTCTCGAAGGTCAGTTGGGTTTTTCTGCCTGAATTTGTAATAGGAACCCGTGTTAATGTCTCCTGCTGAAGAATTGGGACAGGAAATTTGTGGGACTTCAAGAATTACGTGTGGATGGTGGAAGATAAGGGATAACCATCACTCACAGGGAAGTGCAACATTAGTCCTTTTATTTAGATCTCTAGCTGGCCAGTGTAGGGTCTAGGTGTCAGGCAGGTGGTGTGATCCATCTACAGTAATTAAATGGTAAGTGGTAATGTGAATTCCTTTTCTAATAACACTGATAATTTATATTAATTATATTATGTGTACCCAGCAAGCCTAATCATATACATTTCACAACTTTAATTTACCAGAGTAGCTGGTTTCAATATTATAATTCTTAATTAAATGTCAGGTCTAGCTTTTTGTGAGGGTTGGGAAGTGGGCATCGAGGGAGTGACAGTTCGATGACCTGCTGTGACTAAGTCCCACTTACCTCACCCCCAAATTACTTGCATGTAATAATTCAGGTAATACCCTGTGGACCTCCTTCAGGTAATTTGCTCACATAATAATAATTCACAATATATTGGATTACTAAACGAGAAAAAATAATCATAAGTTTAAACGCTAGAGCCTCATCTCGGAAAACCGAATTCAGTACCAGCAAACCAGTGATCGCTGCTGCGCTGCCTCACCAAGTATTCCATACCAACATTGGATCTTAGACATTACCTTTAAGCCACATTTAGGCCACAGTACCGGCGGTTACCCAATCTTTACGTGACTACCGACACCACCGTTCAGTCACCGATGAACTGGTCAACTTACTGGCAGACTCATATCAGGTGATTTCCCTGATGAATAAACCAACAATATTGACTCGGTTTGATCCAAGGAAGTAGAGGTTAGTTTTAATTCCTTGCGTCAAGAGTGCCTCACCGGCATCATGGAACCTGCCTTGAAGGGTGACGTCATTACCTGCGCTCTCTCTAGCCTACCCTTGTACTAAGTTGATCTTTCCCTAACCATCGTCTTTAGTTTCTTTACTTTCACCTCTTATTCTCTGATGCCATTCTCATTGTACCCCATTTATCTCTTATTTTCACTGTAGGTACTAGTAAACAAGCTGACCTATCTGTTGCCCTTAAAAAGATGCTCCTCCGGGAGTCTACCCATCGACCTTTTTTATGTACTACTTATTACATTCCCTAGCAAACTGCCGTCGCTGTACGCTAAAATCATATCATGTGTACCTAATAAGTAAAATCAATATTAATAATCTTTCACCATATGTAGATGACATTTACTGTAGAGGCCTGGTCACAGACCGGGCCGCGGGGGCGTTGACCCCCGGAACTCTCTCCAGGTAAACTGCTAAAAGCATTTGCCTGGATAATTCAAAATTTCCAGGAAAGAATTGCAAGAATTTCGACTAAAAATTTAAAATTTTAATGTTTGCTTTACAAAGCAAATGTTTCAGCGGTTTTTATCTTGTGAATTGCCTGCAAAATTAGAGTTGCTTGAGGCGTTCGACCCATCAAAAGAGCTTTGTGATAGAATGTGACAAACAAACAAACAAACAAACAAAAAAGATGGTATAGTGATGAATGTATAGTTGAATGTACTATTTCCTCTATTTCAATGTTTTAGTTAGATGTAATGTAAGTTAAATATATATATTTTTATATTTTTTTTTAAGATTTTTATAGGGTTTATGTAGTGGTATAAAATATGGTACATTTTTGTTTTTTGGTACCTTTTCGTGAAAATTTGGTACTATTACAGAACAAATTTTGTCAGCCCTGCTCCCAGCAGTTAACTCACTACCTCTCTTACGAGTTACATCAAGCATTCTCCCTGGCTGTTGATTCATGGTGAACGTAAGCTTAGTCTTACTCCGCCATCTCTCTCGTATTAGTCTCTGGATTGTGTAGAGTACGTCTCCGTGGGTGAGACGGAACGTAATACTCGTCACTCTGTGAAACCATTTTTGTACGGACTTGTCGGTACCTGAGAGTCTTATAATTATAGAAGGTATACCTAGATATATATTAACAGAAGTGTAGTAGAGAAGGCCTGAGCTTGCTACCACCTGCAGTTCACAAGACTGCCATCCCCACAAGCCCCTTTGGGGTGGGGCAGATGGTAGACCAGAGGCCTAGCTTCTCCCTTCGAGCCCCGTGAGGGCGGGGACTGTGGCTAGGCCTGGGGACACTTGGTCCCAAAGATGAAGGGGCACTTGTGCCTCCTTCCATGGGAGACCTAGGTCTCGAGATACTCCCCAGATAGGGAGCCAAGGCCGGGTCACCACTATTTGGAAAAGACCCGGGTCGGGAGAGTACCGGCGAATAAGAAAAAAAATAACAGAATTGTAGGAGCATGACCCCTTATTTAAGTCAAATGTCTTAACTTTATATACATACCTCTAGACAACTTTACTAGTAAAGATCTTAAATTTTATTTTATTGTTTTATGTTCATTCAGTTGTGATCCGTATTCATACTGAAAAGCGCTAAGGAGCAGCCTAGATAACTGGATTAGAATATAGTCCGACCTCTTGTTATGACACCAACTGAACTAAAGGGACTCACAGGTAAGGACCCACTAGGGGCGAGGGGGAAGTGGGGATAGTTGAAGAATAGGTGAGGAGAGGAAAGGAATAAAGAAAAGGGAAAAAGAGTCGGGGCTAAACCCAACCGCAAGGTATTGCAAAGCATTAATAGGGTATTTTATAGGTCGTGTGCTGCTGCTGCTGCTCCTTTCTGTCTCCCACCCACTGCAAGACTGGTCGCGCAATTTCGGCAAAGGTAGGATTTTGTGATGGCCCCAAACTACACTAAGCAAGCCACTCTACTGAAGAGGACAGATAACGCCCCTCCACGACAATGGTTGTTAAAGGTAAATTGGAGAGATAAAGGATAGATAAAGCAAACCGTGAAAAAGTGCAAGTAAAGGAGCAGGAAGAGTGCATGAGAAGAGCAAGATTGCTGGAAAATTAAGTGTAGCAAGGAGGAGGAACAAGGTCGTGAAGACCTTTGAAGAGATTGACAAGATTGTAAGGGCGTCAGAGTTATCAAGGTAAGAAGTCCAGCAATCGTGGTGTTTCTCAAGTTTGTCGAGTTGTCCGTCGCAGTGTTTTCCAGAACACATTCAAAGTTGGCATGCCAGTCCTGAGGTGGAGTGACTTGCATATGGTATAGTCATCCCACCTCCCAGTACCTAGCGTAATGCCGGGTTCTGGATACGTTGTAGTTTTAGTGCGTTGGTCTTAGCTGCCAGTGTTAAGGCAAGTGGCATGTAAGTGATGAGAGGCCTGATGAGTGCTATGTATAGGTGAAGCTTGGTGGCAAGACGTGCACTTCTCAGTTTACAGAGCCGAGAGAGCGCAGTTCCGGCAATAGCTGTTTTGGAAGTGATGTTTGGTTTCATACACAGCCTGGAGTCAAGGTTAACTCCAAATACGACTTTAGAAAATATTCGTGAGGTACTGGTTTTGAGTTCGACAGGAGAGGGATGCCGCGTCTTTTATGGTAAAAAGCGATTTTGGACTTGTTGGCATTAGTTTTTATTCGCCATAACAGTTCCCATGCGGTAATCCTGGATATAGCCTCACTTCATAAAGGTGGCAGTAAAGCAATAGCTAAGAACTATAGACCAATAGCTCTAATGTCCCACATCATAAAAGTCTTTGAAAGAGTTCTAAGAAGCAGGATTGCAAACCACTTGGATTCCCAACAGTTGCACAATCCAGGGTAGCATGGGTTCAGAGTAGGTCGCTCCTGCCTCTCGCAACTACTGGATCACTATGATATGGTTTTGGATGCACTGGAAAACAAGCAGAATGCAGATGTTGTATATACAGATTTTACAAAAGCCTTTAACAAGTGCGATCATGTTGTAACAGCACACAAAATGCGTGCTAAAGGGATAACTGGCGAAGTGGGAAGATGCATCTTCAACTTTTTAACCAATCGAACACAAAGAGTAGTGGTATATAGAATTAAATCGGAAGCTGCCATAGTGAAGAGCTCTGTTTCACTCGCCCCCATCCTGTTCCTCATCCTCATATTAGACACAGACAGAGATGTAAACCATAGCACTGTATCATTCTTTGCATGAGAGTGTCATCCACTGAGAACACGGCAGATCTCCAAGAAGATACAAACTAAGTTTTCTAATGGACAACGGAGAACAATATGATGTTCAATGAAGACAAATTCCAACTACTCCGTTATGGAAAACTGGAGGAAATAATAGCTAGAACTGATTATACTACAAACTCTAGTCACACAATAGAGCGGAAAAGTGATGTGAAGGACCTGGGAGTGGTAATTTCTGAGGATCTCACCTTCAAGGATCATAATAGTGCCACTATCACATCTGCGAGGAAAATGATAGGATGGATAATGAGAACATTCAGGACAAGAGATGCCAAGCCAATGATGATCCTTTTTAAATCACTTGTTCTCTCTAGGCTGGAATACTGCTGTACACTGACAGCTCCATTCAAGGCAGATGAAATCGCAGATCTAGAAAATGTACAGAGAACCTTTACTGAACATATCAGTTCCATCCAACACCTTAACTACTGGGAACGCTTGGAAGCACTTGACTTTTACTCAGTGAAACGCAGGCGAGAGAGATACATCATAATCTACACCTGGAAAATACTAGAGGCATTGGTCCCTAATCTGCACATACAAATCACTCCCTACGAAAGAAAAACTTTTTGCAGGCTATGCAACATACGTCCAATGAAAAGTAGGGGCACCATTAGTACACTAAGAGAAAACACCGTAAGTGTCCGAGGCCCAAGACTGTTCAACAGCCTCCCACCAGCCATAAAGGGAACTACCAATAGACCCCTGGTTGTCTTCAAGAGGGAGCTGGACAGATACCTAAAATCAGAGCCGGATCAGTCGGGCTGAGGTTCGTACGTTGGACTACGTACGGCCAGAAGTAACAACCTAGTTAATCAGGTCTTGATCCACCGGGAGGCTTGGTCGAGGACCGGGCCAGGGGGGCATTGATCCCCGGAATACCCTCCAGGTAGACCTCGAGTTGTGTTGTGTGTGTGAGGAATCTGGTGTTTCCTTGTGCGGTGAGTTGTGTAGTGACGTCTGCATAAGAGACAGGGATGGTGTTTATGACACCAGAAACAGACCAGCGGTTAGAGGGGGATCTAGCATGCTCTGTAGTAGTATGTTTGAGAAGACGCTCTTTGTGACACCTGCTGTCCCTGCTCACTCATCAGTAAACTGGATACCTGGATGTTAGTTGAAATGCTCTGCATAACAAGGGACTTTCTATATAGTAGTATGTCATTGATATCAGCTAGGCCTGTATATCTTGTACATGTAGAAATAAAGATTATTATTATATAAGCATAGTAGTTAAACAGCCAAGTTAGTGCTCTTAATTTTGTTATGGTTCGTTTTCTATGTCCATTACTAGGACTGACCAAGTAAGAGAAAATACGATGTCAAGCCACTACTATTAAACCCATACAGGGGTTAGTAAGTCATTGTGGTTCATTGTAGTCCTCCCAGGATGCGATCCACAACAGTCGACTCGCTACCAGGTATCCATTTACTGCTAGGTGAACAAAAGCAGCAGGTTTATGGGGGCTTGCCCATACATAATGCTTCCTATCAAGATTAAACCCGGATCCTCTTGGCTCTTGATAGACAATTCAATTCAATTCAAAGTTTATTCTCTATAAGGATTACAATGCTGAGTTTACAGAATTTGGTTATTGTATTGTTTACATGTAGTAAAATAATAATTACAGAGTGTACCACTAGAACACCTAGCATGGCTAGGCATTTCGGGCAGACTTAAATTAAATCTTAAGTTTAAAATATTACAAAATTATGAGGTAAGTTGGTATTATGGCTAAGTGAATAAATACTAGTTTGTGAGTTTAGCAATGTGAATGCTTTTGTTTTGGCACTATACATAGTTTCAGTATTGGAGTATCACAGGCCAACTTATGACTAGTTAAGATTCATTATTTTGGGACTGAGATTAATATTTCTGTTTATGGTCAAATGGGTGAGTGAGTGTAAGTGTGAACCACCAGGTGGTATTCGTGTAATTAGTTGACAGGGTGTATCAGGGAGATAAGATGTTTTCTGATGGTAGTTTTGAAGGTGATGAATGTGTCTGCAGTTTTAGAATTTTCAGGTAGGGTGTTCCAGATTTTAGGGCCTTTGACATACATTGAATTTTTGTAAAGGTTTAGTCGGACACGGGGAATGTCATAGAGATGTTTGTGTCTGGTATTGTGCCTGTGGGTTCTGTCGCAACTATCAAGAAAGCGTTTTAGGTCAAGGTTAATATTGGAATTTAAGGTCCTGTAGATGTAGATTGCACAGTAGTAAGTGTGGATGTACTGAACAGGGAGTAAGTTTAGATCTATGAAGAGTGGGGGGGGGTGTTGCCAGGGATGGGATTTAGTGATTATTCTTACTGCGGCTTTTTGTTGGGTTATTATTGGCTTTAGGTGTGTTGCTGCAGTTGAACCCCAAGCACATATAGCATAGGTGAGGTATGGATATATAAGTGAATGGTATAGTGTGAGAAGGGCAGTTTGCGGCACGTAGTATCGTATCTTGGAGAGGATCCCAACCGTTTTGGATACTTTTTTGGTTATGTGTTGGATATGGGTGCTGAAGTTCAGGTTGTTGTCAAGGTATAGGCCTAGGAATTTGCCCTCATTATGCCTGGCAATTAGAGTGTTGTCGATCTTAATGTTAATTTGCGCATCTCCTGCTCTGCTACCAAACATAATGTAGTAGGTTTTGTCAGTGTTAAGCGTAAGTTTATTGGCTGTCATCCAAGTCGATATTTTGAGCAGCTCCTCATTAACAATGGTGTTGAGGGTGGCAAGATTAGGGTGAGAGATGACATAAGTCGTGTCGTCAGCAAAGAGAATGGGGTTCAGGTGTTGAGATACGTTTGGAAGATCATTGATGTATATGAGGAAGAGCAGGGGACCAAGGACACTTCCCTGCGGAACTCCAGTATCAAGTGGTTGTGTTGTTGATGCTGTGTCTTTAATGGTGACATACTGATACCTATTAGTAAGGTAAGATTTGAAATATGCAAGCGCATGGCCTCTTATACCATAATGGTCAAGTTTGTGGAGTAGGATGCCGTGGTCTACTGTGTCAAAAGCTTTTCTTAGGTCAATAAAAATTCCTAGTGGATATTCCTTATTTTCCAATGCTGTGTAAAGCAGATCTAGCATTTTTATGATTAAGTAAGTAAGTAAGTAAGTAAGTAAGTGAGTAAGTTTATTCAGGTATACACAAATACAGTTACATAGAATTATCATACATAGCAACATATGTGTAGAGAACCTAGGATAACCCAAAAAAGTCAGACAGAGTGACTTATTTCCATTGGGGTCCTTTTACCTTATTATTATAATATAAAGGTTATAATATTTTCTTATTATTCTATAATGAAGATAACATCTTATTATCATACTAAAAAGACTATCTACTACACGAGGGTCATTAAGACTATCTACAATACGAGGGTCATTACTAGGAATAAGGTAAAATTTACACGTATGTTAGATAAAAAATAGAAAATCATTCCCCTCCCTTTCTGTAGCTACATTCATCAGACACCTTTTGGCACTCTTCTTGAACTGGTTCATGCTATGACTGGCTTTGACATGTGCGGGTAGTCTGTTCCATTCCTTTATTGCTGTGGGTACTACAAAGTTGTGCTCTCTCCCCCTAGTACTATGATTGCTTTGGTTCCCAACCTTGACAAAATTGACAGCAAGATATTCTGGACACTGTTTGTGAGCAATTTTATAAACATGATTTAGCTTCAGTTGTTTTACTCTGTCTTCAACATTCAGCATATCCAACTGCTGTAATTCATCCTGGCCTACATGTTCTCTTGGTCCCAGCCCCAGGATGAATCTTACGATTTTGTTCTGGGTGATTTGCAGTCTATCTTTCAGTTTTTTTTGTCAAGGCAGAGTACCAAGAAGAGCATGCGTAATCCATATGGCATTGTATAAGGGCTAGACATAGGGTCCTGCGAGCCTCAGTAGGGAGACACTATGCTTGTCTATACAGGAACTTCAGTCTGGCATTCGCTTTCTTTACTACACTGTTCCCTATCAATTCTCCTGACATGCATGGGTCAAAGGGGATTCCCAAATATTTTACTGATGAAACCAAAGTGATGGGCTCCCCATTACATTGAACATTAAAGTTATTTACCCTTCTCAGTTTATGTTTCGTGCCAAAGAGTATGGCTTCAGTTTTCCCGAGGTGTAATGATAGTTTGTTGTCTACTAACCATTTGCTGCAGGACTCCAGTTCCAGTGTTAAAACATTAGCAATATCTTGTAGGTCTTTACCTGACACTAACAGAGCACTGTCATCTGCATACAGTAGGAGTTTGCACTTGACACTGATAGGCATATCATTGACATAACATAAGAATAATAAGGGACCCAGAATACTACCTTGGGGGACTCCACATGTTATCGGCAGGGGTTCTGATTCTGTTTTGTTGATTTTGACTATTTGTCTCCTGTTGCTAAGGTAGGACTTAAACCAGTCTACAGAACCTATACCGATAGCTTGAAGTTTATTACATAATATATTGTGGTTGACAGTATCGAAGGCCTTTTGCAGGTCTAAGGTTACCATACCTATGAGGTTCCCCTTTGACATTTCAGTTCTCAGGTAATCCATCAGATTAATAAGGGAGGTGTCGGTTGAGTAGGATCTTCTAAAGCCCGATTGATAGCTATGGAGAATGTTGTTGTCATTAAGGTACTTAACTACTTGAGAATACACCGCCCTCTCTTCCATTTTAGATATTATACTGAGTATACTAACAGGCCTATAGTTGCTTACATCAGACCTACTATTTTTCTTGAAGATAGGAGTAACTCTGGCCTCCTTGAACCCCTCCGGTACGGTATTAGTGGTGATTGATAGATTTATTATGTGAGCAATAGGGATTGACAGTTCAGAAGCACCATCTTTTAGGAACTTAGACGGGATGTTATCAGGGCCTGTGCTCTTAGTTGGGTTTAACCTGCTTAGTTCTTTTTGAATAAAGTCATGAGATACACTTACTAGTTGACAACTGTTTGGGGTTACCCCTTTATTGGTATAGTATGTTTGAAACTTATCAGAGTTTGTGTTAAAGGTATCTGATGCAGCTGGTAGTTTACTTACTAGTGTTGATGCAACAGATGTGTAGTATGAATTAAAGCAATTTGCCACCTTAGATGTTTCATGGCATACCTCATTATCGATAGTGATTGCATCGTTAGTGCTTTTATTTTTCCTGAATCCAAATTGGCAGGGGTTGAGTAAGTTTTGTGCCGTTATAAATGAATATAGTCTCCTGTGCACGAGTTTCTCAAAGGTTTTGGATAGGAATGGTAAGTTTGATATTGGCCTATAGTTGTTTAAATCTGTAGGGTCACCACCTTTATGTATTGGTGTAACCCTTACCGTCTTGAGTAGTTTCGGGAAGGTGCTAGTTTCTAGTGACTTGTTGAAAAGTAATGAGACAGCATGCGAGAGGACATGGGCCGCTCTCTTGTACAATAATGGTGGGACATGAGACAGATTCCCTGAGTTATTTTTAAGTGACTTTATAATCTCGGTGACTTCCATGGGCTCAGTTGGAGCAAGATAGAAGGAATTTGGGAAATTCCCATCTAGGTAGTCCCCGGCATGGGCATTGGTGCGTGAGATTTTATTGGCGAGATTAGAACCTATGGTTGAGAAGAAGTCGTTTATCTTGTTAGCTGTGTCAGTGGGATGCAGTGGTGTTTCATTAGGTTTAGTTAGGGCAATATTCTTGGTTTTTTCAGTTTTTGGGTCCCTAGAATCTGAGAGAGTGTTTTCCAGGTCTTTTTTATATCTCCTCTTGTGTCAGTGAATCTACTGGAGTAGTATAGTTGTTTGGCTTTCTTTATTACTTTGGTGAGGACTGATGAATAGTGTTTAAGAATATCTTTGTGTATTAAGCCCTGTCTATATTGCTTTTCATAATGGTGTTTCTTATCAATGGATTTCAGAATGGTGCTGGTTAGCCATGGGCAACCAAGCCGTTTGTTTGTGATCTGTTTCGTTTTTATAGGACAATGTTTGTTGTATAGTCTAAGTAATTTGTTAAGAAAAATGTCTGTCCAGTCGTCAATACCATTGGCCTTGGAGAATTCTGTAGGCCAGTCAACAGTCTCTAGGTCAGCTGTGAACTTCCTTATTGAGGCCTCATCATGGAGTCTAAATGAAACTTTATTGTATTCAAGTGGTGGTTTACTAATGTTTGTCAAGAGGAAGGTAGGGTAGTGGTCTGTAGTGCTATCTGTGATTATCCCTGATTTAAGGGGGGCTAGTATATTGGTCCATATGTGGTCTATTATGGTTGCACTCGTTTCAGTGAGCCTGGTTGGTTTAGTTATTGTTGGTATGAGAAGTGTGTTGTTCATATTGTTGATGAAATCAGTTACAGGCTGATCATCTAGTAGGCCAAGGTTGATGTTGAAGTCTCCAGCTAAGAGAAGGTGGTGCTTATTCATTTGTCTGTTTGTTATTAGTGCCTTTAGTTTCTCACTGAAATTTGGGATGTTTGTGTGGGGTATCCGGTAAATGGCACCGATTGTTATAGGCGTCTTAAGGTTTTTTACAGTAAAATTAGCAAAAATGTATTCTCCATATTCATCACTAAAGCAAGTGGTGCTAATACAAGATAATTGGTTAGAGTAATAGATTGCAATACCACCCCCAACTTGGTATGGTCTGCAGTTGTGGATTGCTGTGTATCCTGGTAGAGGGTAGATATCTATTATGTCCTGCTTAAGCCAGGTCTCAGTAAGAATAATGCAGGAGAAGGGTGTCTTTAGTGATTCAAGGAGTGCCAGGAGGTCATCATAGTGTTTGCTTAAGGACCTGATGTTGTAGTTAAGTACTGATAGACTTTTAGCATTGTTTAGGATAGTGCTGGCTTGTGATGCTGTGTAGTAAAGGCAGTTACTTTCCAATAGGTTTTGATTGTGTGTCAGATTATGGAGGTTTAGATCAGGGTCAACGTGATCAGTCATCTTCTAGGTTTAAATTATGGTTATTTATATCCTGAGTTGTGGGTTGAGTTTTAGTACTGATATCTGTAGTGGTGGGAAGTTTGGACAAGTATATAGCTATAGCATTTTGGTCATGTAGAGTATAGTCACTAATACACATAATGGAGTTGGTGTTGTCTATGTGTTGTGCTGGAATGAGCTAAAGTACAACTAGGTATAAACTAATAATATAAAAATACAAATTAAAAATAGCACAAGACTCTCACTTGTAATTGCACTAAGGTCTAATGTAATGACTTTGGTATAGTCTATGTATTGACCTAGAGTGAGCAATAGTACAACTAGGTTTAATCTAATAATATAAAAATACAAATTAAAAATAGCACCAGACTCTCACTAGTAATTACACTATGGTCTAATATAATGAATTTGGTATTGACTATGTATTGAGCTAGAATGAGCTATAGTACAACTGAGTTTAATCTAATAATATAAAAAAGGCACAAGACTCTCAATTGTAATTGCACTAAGGTCTTATATAAGTTGTTTACAAGAATTAGAGTATAACTGGATTTAAATTGACAAGATAAAATATGCAAGTTAAGGTAGCAAAATAATAAAAAAAGTAGAAAAAAAAAAATATATGAGGTAGTTGGTACTATTTAGCAAAAGATAGTTAAGGGCCTTGAACAATAATATAATTGAAATATACACTAATTGCACACACAATATAGTCACTAAGATATGAAAACAATCTTAGAGTAGGAATTATAATATAAACTTATAATATAAAAATACAAATTGAAATGGTACTTGCAATTGCACTAGAGTCTGGTATATGTTGTTGACAAGATCAAGAGTATAACTAGATTTAAATTGACAAAATAAAATTCACAAATTAAAGTACCAAAAGAATAATAAGTAAAAAATAACAATGGCAATGTCTTGGTTATAATATGATAGTAAGACAAAATTTTGTTCGGATTTTTGAACCCGGAGGGTTAGCCACAAAGGATGACCCAAGAAACTCAGTGCGTCATCGAGGACTCTTATTTATTTCCAGTGGGATCTTTAACTCTTGTCCCCCAGGATGCGATCCACACCAGTCAACTAACACCCAGGTACCTACTGGCTAGGTGAACGGTACAGCAGGTGCAAAGAAACACGCCTAATGTTTCCACCCTTGTTAAGGATTGAACCACGGACACTGTGTGTGAGGGGTGTTGCCTACCAGGCCATATTAGCAATGGCACTAAACTATGACGTCCTAGCCTCACTCCAGATGTCTCCTTTCCTTATAAGAACGTCGTTTTTTTCCGTGGCTCGTGGCTCAAGTAGTAGTAGTGCCTTCGGCTCTCGACAGAAGGGCGAGAATTCAAACACAGAGCGAATGGAAGCACTGGACATGTTTCCTTACAACTTCACTTAACAGTAAGAAGGTAATTGGTTGTTAGTCAAACGTTCTGGGTCGCATTTTGGGTAAGCGGGTGAAAGCACTCCAGTACAAATAAGCTCCAACCATTGGTACTCTTGGGCTATCCTGTATTACTAACCTTCCAGGATAATGCTTTGTACAACATGCAAGTGGCTTTTGTGCATAACAAAATAAACTACATTTTGTATACTGCAGAGAGAAATAAATAAATGCACCGCATTCTACTGCCCGAAATGCACGGCATGCTAGTGGCTTCCTTTTGTGCTTAACGATATTTTAGATTAGATTTTAGATTTTGCCACCGAAGTTGCTAGTTTATTGTGCACCCCATATCCATCCTGTGGACGGTAGCGCAAGAGCATATGGATACACAAAAGGCCCAGGAACTAGGTCCCAAGGGGTTAACATGAATACATATGGATTTATATCTACATATCTATAGGCTTAACGATATTTTATTAAATGTAAACTACATTTTGTATACAGAAATGAAATAAAGTATTAAAATGTTTTTTCACTTCCGTACCAAAAGTATTACTTGAGGTCTACTTGCGCGAGGAGAGTGTGGGAGGCAGGGGAGGGCGACACAGCATGGGGAAGGTACGGAGTCTTAGTGTGTCCAGCTCATGTTCCAGGTCTAAGATGGTTGCTTGGCGGTGTCTGGCCTGGGCTGTCAGCTCACTGCATGCCATCACTCGGCGTAGTCTACCCAGGAGGAAGAAGGTACATGTCAACATTTTTTCCATGTTAGTGTTTTAGATTTAAAATTTATTTACTAAGCAATGGCCATTAAAGCTGGAAATTACGTGTTCGCAACCGGTCAGGACTATTTTAATGTCTTAATCAGGCATAAAACAAACTTTCATTACATATTTCTTTAACCATTATATATATTCGACACGTTTCCTTACACCTGTTGTCCTGTTCACCTAGCAGCAAATAGGTACCTGGGTGTTAGTCGACTGGTGTGGGTCGCATCCTGGGGGACAAGATTAAGGACCCCAATGGAAATAAGTTAGACAGTCCTCGATGACACACTGACTTTCTTGGGTTATCCTGGGTGGCTAACCCTCCGGGGTTAAAAATCCGAACGAAATCTTATCTTATCTCTTATCAATGAAACTACGAAACAAGTGGGGAGAATGTGTTGTGGGGTCGAATCCTGGCCTGCCGCAGTTTGGTAAATGATACATATGTCGTGCCGAATAGGTAAAATTGGTCAATCTGCAAGAATCATTTAAAATTAAGTCCTTTCTAAAATTCTCCTATACGTTTAAAGATATTTTTTTTCATTTATGTTATGTAAAAATTAATAATTTTGTACCAAAAGAACCTTAGAAAACTTATCTAACCATATTATAACAAGCGCAGTTTAATTTAGCTTAATCCTACTAAATATATTTTAGATAAGTTTACAATGATTTAATAATAAACAAACACAATTAAATATATTTTTTATAGCTTCAAAATGATTTTTGCGAAATTATTACATTCACAAATTTTCGTTTGCCTTATTCAGCAAGAAGAGCGTTGCTGTTCAAGCCAAAATCACAAGTTTAACCTAATAATAACAATCAGTGAATCTTTATCTACCCATATCCTTCTGCCACCCACCATATTCACCACACGAGATTCTCTCATATGTAGCAATAACCAACAGCCTGATTGATCATCCAGGGGAGCGACTGAGTCTGCAATCCTTCTGAATGACCAACACAAGATTAGATCTACACTGTACACTGAATACGATAAATTACATACCTCAGGCATCCAACCTGGATGGTTGGTAAAGTTTGTCAGGAAACAGGACAAGTGTTTCCTGACGCAGGTCTTAGTCATACAATGACCTACAGCTGGAGCTTTTGGTCATTTGACCGAGGACTTCCGCTGGCTTATCAGTCCACCTCTTTAAAAATCATGGGTATGGTTAACCATTAAGTAGTTATCGCATCCAACCTCTCATCTCACCCGCGCACTCTGCTTCTCATCTCACCCGCGCATTCTGCTTCTCATCTCACCCGCGCACCCTGCTTCTCATCTCACCCGCGCACCCTGCTTCTCATTTCATCCGCGCACCCTGCTTCTCATTTCACCCGCGCACCCTGCTTCTCATCTCACCCGCGCACCCTGCTTCTCATTTCATCCGCGCACCCTGCTTCTCATTTCACCCGCGCACCCTGCTTCTCATCTCACCCGCGCACCCTGCTTCTCATCTCACCCGCGCACTCTGCTTCTCATCTCACCCGCGCACCCTGCTTCTCATCTCACCCGCGCACCCTGCTTCTCATTTCATCCGCGCACCCTGCTTCTCATTTCACCCGCGCACCCTGCTTCTCATCTCACCCGCGCACCCTGCTTCTCATTTCACCCGCGCACCCTGCTTCTCATCTCACCCGCGCACTCTGCTTCTCATCTCACCCGCGCACCCTGCTTCTCATCTCACCCGCGCACTCTGCTTCTCATTTCACCCGCGCACCCTGCTTCTCATCTCACCCGCGCACCCTGCTTCTCATCTCACCCGCGCACCCTGCTTCTCATCTCACCCGCGCACCCTGCTTCTCATCTCACCCGCGCACCCTGCTTCTCATTTCACCCGCGCACCCTGCTTCTCATCTCACCCGCGCACCCTGCTTCTCATCTCACCCGCGCACCCTGCTTCTCATCTCACCCGCGCACCCTGCTTCTCATCTCACCCGCGCACCCTGCTTCTCATCTCACCCGCGCACCCTGCTTCTCATCTCACCCGCGCACCCTGCTTCTCATCTCACCCGCGCACCCTGCTTCTCATCTCACCCGCGCACCCTGCTTCTCATCTCACCCGCGCACCCTGCTTCTCATCTCACCCGCGCACCCTGCTTCTCATCTCACCCGCGCACCCTGCTTCTCATCTCACCCGCGCACCCTGCTTCTCATCTCACCCGCGCACTCTGCTTCTCATCTCACCCGCGCACTCTGCTTCTCATCTCACCCGCGCACCCTGCTTCTCATCTCACCCGCGCACCCTGCTTATCATCTCACCCGCGCACCCTGCTTCTCATCTCACCCGCGCACCCTGCTTCTCATCTCACCCGCGCACTCTGCTTCTCATCTCACCTGTTCTCTCTCTTAGCCAGCTGAGCCTCTGGCTGTGCCTGAGCCACACACTCCTGCAGCTGGTCGATCTCCCTCGTGAGGATATCCACCTGTCTCTGGAGGCTGGCCACCCGATGACGACTGCTGCTAATCTTTTGTTCCACTCTGCTGCACACAGCCACCATGCTCCGCGTCTGCTTCCCATGTAGCTGTATGTGGGACAAATTTGGCATATAAGCGCTCACAGTCTGTCACCGAGGCTTTAATATCGAGTACTTAGTAAATATTTCGAATATCTCCCGTCTAAGGTCTCAGACGGAGATCTAAATACACGCCCCAACCATATATATTGTATATTTAAATACACTTAATAATAGTAATAAAAATACCAATAAATCTCACACAATACCTGTGTTCAAAAGCAGGTGTTACTATAATTCTATACACAAACAACCCGCTTCTTTCTCCTATGTGCACTTTGTGTATTGTTTCATTTACGGTATTTTGCCTTTTTGTTCTTTATACTTTTATGGTGTTGTGTACCTGTTGGAGTCGCTGTAGGGAAGCGTAGAGCTGCGAGGGGTCTGCCTGAGCTGCTCCTCCCACTGCGTGTGTTGCTGCTGCTAGCACGTCACGACCAACCTGGAGACACAATGTCGGTATTTTGCAGACAAATGGTGCTTAAAATAGTCCACCTGGAGTACTTAGTGACTAAAATGACCCATCAGGAAGCATTTAATGGTTAATATAACCCATTAGGAAATACTAATTGGCTAAAATGACTCATCAGGAAATACTCGGTGGCTGAAATGACCCATCAGGAAGTACTCGGTGGCTAAAATGATCAATTAGAAAGTACTCAGTGGCTAATATGACAAATGAAGAAGTACTCGGAGGATGAAAATCATATCCCACACCACTGTTATCTGCCCCTTGTAGCGAATGTCACTGCTGAATTATACTCGACTTGTGTGACAGATGTTACAGTCTTTAGTTCCTCCATCTTCAACAAGATCAACAGTGAATGGCAGGTAACAGGATGATACGATCACAGACAACTTGCCAGCGAGTGCAGACACAAACTGAAGGCAGGTTTTCACATTTTCGTCATTTACACAGATAAAAAGAACGTAGTGAATCAGACTGAATCTGAGTGACTTACCGCCGACAACAATTTGAAAAAAGAGACAGATTGCAGAAGAGCCTATCACTGGGACGAAATTAACACTGTACTCGGTATTAGAATGTTGAGAAACGAACCAGACACTGTCACAGTGAATCTTTCCAAGTGTCTAGAGGTAAATACACACAGATCTAAATGGATTGTGAAAACGTGCAATTGCATTAAGTTTTATAACCTGCATGAACTGTATCACTGTAGGCAACAAGAGCATTTCACCCCTCCATGGAAGATGTGTTCATTTAATATCACATACCTACAAGTCCCTCCCAAGAAGCTCATTGCTAGTAATCCCTTCCTTAAATCTCTTGTTAGAGCAACTGCTCAAGAAGAAATTTCTCACCTAGCTGGTAGTAACAAGTTATCACAAGTTATATACACTGATGGATCTAAACAGGAGTCTTCTGGCAGGGCTGCATCTGCTCTTGTTGCCACCTCCCTAGTTAAGAACGATAATAAATTTGTTGAGTTAGGCATAGGAATTAACAACTGGGCGTCTACACTGCAAACTGAATTGTTTGCAATCCTAATGGCGCTAAAGCTAACCTATGACACTGAGCTTGACTCTATCATCATTACTGATTCTATGTCATCATTGAAGGCTCTTGGCTCATATAATGACTCCAACAACATGCTCATTGGGGAAGCCAGGTATAGATACTCAAAAATTAGGGACAAAGGAATTAATGTACAATTGCTATGGATCCCATCACACATTGGATTACTCCTTCATGATAAAGTTGATATGTTAGCCAAGAAGAGTATCCAGAAGGAAAATGTAGAATATAACTTTGGTATAACTGTGTCTAGCATTAGGAATAATATTAGGAGAGAAGTAAATAATGAAAATGATTGTTATAGGAATGCAGTTAGAAGCCTGAGATCTATAACCCACTATGATAACATGAACGTAAATAAGTATGTTTATGGAGCAACTTGCAATGTGAACAGACTGACTGATGTTGTAGTGGCCAGGCTTAGGCTTGGTTACAAGTACTTCTGGCAGTTTGGGAGACACACAGATGATGATCAAACTAAATGTAAATTATGTGATCAGGCATATGGTCACTCTCTTGAACACTATGTGCTTAATTGTCCACTTATTGAGGAATACAGAGACAGACAGTATAATAACCTATGTGACATGTCAAGATATCTTATTAATGAAAATAAGATACCAGATATACTAAGCAATTTGCTTGTAACAGATAAGTGAACTTTAGATATGTAGATATAAATCCATATGTATTCCTGTTAACCCTTTGGGGCCTAGTTCCTAGGCCTTTTGTGTATCCATATGCTCTCGCGCTACCGTCCACAGGATGGATATGGGGTGCACAATAAACTAGCCACTTCGGTGGCAAAATCTAAATCTAATCTCTCTCTTTTGTAGAACTTTATCAAATCATGATCCCCCCCCCCTAAAAAAAAAAAAAACTACGTAGAGCGAAATGTTGTATTAGTTTTTTCTGCTACTTGTCTTTTTTCTTCAGAAGAGAATTAAAAACAAAATCTAAAGAAGTCGTGGAAAGTTTCTGGCGGTAAGATCACGTTTAAATGTTAGATTTACAACGATCTGGTGTTAAGACCTACCTGTCCCTGGGAGAAAAATATACGCATGCAGCATAATACGATCCTTTATTGACTAAATTATCGCATTATACTGCATTTATGTCTTTTTTCCATCGTGTCGGTATTTTATGCCAATTATCTCCCTCGTGGAAGGCAGGTGTTGCGTCTCGTGTCACCTTGGTAGCACCATGGATAGCCCGCCTAGCCTTCCAATGACTGGCTCATTTTCCCTTGAATTATTAATGCGAGTATAAATCTTTTTTGAGTGTTCACTATATCCGGATTTTCATTAGCTTTATAGTGGTAATATATTCTTTGAACATGTGACTTTTTCCGTGGAGGCATCTTGCCAAACCTTAACCGTGGTGGTATTAATTTTTCTTGTGTTACTTGTTCCTTGAGAGTGTCACCTTGTATACTTTGAGAGTGATCTGTATGTGGTGCAGCGTTACCATAAGTGCATGAGATTGTACCTTGAAGGTGTTAATCTGGTGGAGGTCTTGCCGAGCGAGCTCCACCTCCAGCTGGAGTTGTCCTCTGAGTGTTCTGAGGGCCTCCACTTCCTCGCTCTCCCCTCCACCAGCTGCAGACGCACCCTCCACACACTTCTGTATGACAGCGGGGGAAACACGACTGCTCAAGTGAAGGCAATTAAAGAAGGAACATAAAAGGATAAATAAGGTAAAAACAAATAAAAAGGAAAAAGACGAGCACAAATTAGGGGATAAATATAAAGTGAGAATAGAGGACTCATGTAGAGGTTGAAACATAACCAGGTGTGTCAGAGGGCGATCAGATTGATGCACCAACTGATTAATTTTTCACTTATCTCGGAGTTCAAGAGTAATATTTTAAGCTGCAATAATGATGGCATTGTTGCCATTTTTAGGTACCAAACAGCATATAGAGTGTCCCTGTTACTAGAGGATCTACGTGAGTGTCCCTAGTTACCAGAGGACCTACGTGAAAACTCCCATCCGTCTCACCCCAGCAGTGGTCTCTAGTTTGCTGAGTTCGTCTTGCTGCACTAGTCGGGTATCACTGAAATCCGGTTGCAGACTCTCCGTCATGAGCTCGAGGTCCACCTTGACCTGTCCACTCTTGAGGACTAGCACAAGCTCCATGTCCTCGTCAAGTAGCCTCAGCTCACTGTTCGTCCTCGACACACCTTCGTCCAGCTAACACGTCAAGTGGCAAAGGATTAAAAGTGTAAACTGATTAGCCCAAATTTAATTCATATATTTGCAAAGGAACGTAAGGATAAATGAGCACTTCGGTAAATTTACTGGCCCATGAGAGGCAGTTCCTACCCGTAATCCACTCGTATATTTATGAAATCTATTTTTAATTAAAGATGAAGAATATTATAGCTGGTTTCCTTCACTTTCTTTGGAACTATTTTTTTTTACACTTTGTCTCACCTCCTTAGCGTCCTGAAGGAGACACTGATGACGGGTTTCTATCGCCTGGAGGTGGGCTATAGCGGAGCTTCTCTTCGTAGCGGCATCTTCAGCCTCCTCCTGCAGGTCGTGACGACGCCGACGGAATCGCAGGAACTGTCTCCAGGTCCTGGTCCCCCCCGCCAGCGCCTCCGGCATGGACTCCTCCCCCAGTCTGGCCAAAGATATATGGTTATTTTGTTTACTTGCGTTCAACCGCAGTGTTCGTTCTCTTGTCTATTGTCCTTCGAAGTTGCCGAAGAGTCAGGCAATCCCTGTGGGGATATATAATAAATAAATAAACGTGTAGTGTGACGATGCCTTCACAGTCATCAAGACACTACAGTCGGAAAGCCCACTGTTACAGTTCAGTGTCACAGTCGCTTTATCGAGGGTTGTGACACACATTAAATTCAACAAACGTTTGCTTAGAATGTTAGGCAGATTATACGATAATCTTGGGTAATTTATGAGTAATGTTGGGTAGTTTATGTAATGATGCACTGTGTGATCTCACACTTGACGTAGTTTTCGTTGTTTCCTGCATAAAATTCAGATGTCAACATTTTAATTGCACCAAGGTGGTAGTGCCTAGTTCGTCAGGAAACAGGACAAGCAGCTCCTGACAGGGGTTTCTAGATGACAACTGGCCTACGACAATTAGTTTTTCATTCCGTTACATGAAACAAAGGATCGCCGTAAAGTAATTACCGTTTAAGTAGAGGGAGCTGAGTTTATGTGATCTTGAAACGACCGAAATACATCTAATTTATCTGGTTATCATTATTTATTATCGATAGATATCATTGTTCTGGAGTTTTATCATTGCTAACTAGGAAGGTCATTTTTTTTTTATTTAAAACATTACAATACAAGGTGGAAATTATATTAAAATGTACACAAAATGAGTTAAATAAAAAATTCCCAATTCACCCTTACAAAAATGATTACAACAGACAAAAGTGTTCTGATACCCTAACACCACACACCATATACACTCAGTTATACCAGTTATATACCTGTGAAGGCTTAAACTTTTGTCACAATTTCACCCCCCCCCCCTCCCGCAAAATATAACCATCACCAACCTGATTGCATCATAACTTAACATTAAAGGATACATAGGAATTACACTATCATGAGTGATGCAGTAACATCTTAGACACAAAAATATTAATAACAAATAAATGGGATACATGTCTTAACTTAACACAATGACACCTCAACCTGGTGAAAGAAAATACCTCAAAAGTTTAATTTTCTAAGAAAGTTGCAACAATGATTGTCAACTCCCAAAGGCAACTTATGTTCAATTACCGTAGCATGTAAACCCTATTCATTCAACATAGTTTATATAAATAAAAACTTAATATTATGAAAAACATCAGAGAATACAAAGGTATAAAGTATAAACCCCAGCCATGTAGCGGCTACACGCAAAAAATTCCACATACTTCCCTAACACAGATAAAACAAAAACAAAAAAAAAAACCAAGGTCATTCAGTGTTACCTGAAATCTTGAAAGTTATGCAAGGTTGAGGTCAAGCGTTACCTGAGGTCGTCGAGAGGTCGGAGGTCATCGCTGTGTGAGGCACCACTCTGGGGTCTGGAGGGTCTGGCACTACCTCGTCGCGTCCCGCCTCTCTGTTACAGTACCAGAACATTAGAGCACACTTTCAAGCATGCATTGTCTCCTCTCTCTCTCTCTGTCGCGCACACCTGGAGTATACCTGGAGGGTGTATCGAGAGTCAACACCCCCGCGGCCCGGTCCATGACCAGGTCTCGCACACACACACATTGTTTAGATTACAAACTACAATGTAGTTTATTACATGTAAACTACATTATCCATGTACATCAAAATAAATAAAAATTTGAAATTTGCATTGAGTTAGAGATGATCATATGATCAAGAATATGACTCACACACAAGGAACACAGCACTGGGCACCAGACTGTATATTTCGACTCTCAACTGGAGTCCTCATCAGCCTCATTATTTTGAAGATGACTCCAGGAGTCGATATGTGCGGTCTCATTACCATTGTTGTTTTCCTGACTATACATGAGTTACCTTCAGTGTCAACAAGTGATTGTTACTCTTATCATCACAGCGCCATTGTTAAACAATTATTAAAAACAATTAATAATCACACTCACTCTTCACGTCTCTGCTCCCTCGGGTCAGCGCTTCACCATGCAGCACGAAATGACCCACACGGATTTAGCGCTTTTTTGTGAACGTAATAATAATAATAATTAATAATAGTAAGGAAAGTAGAGAACCATGCAAGACAGTTTATCTCTTGCCTTGACCAGTAGAGGTCATTCAGCTGTTGTTTTAGTTATGAAGCGCTAAACCCGCGTGGGTCATTCAGCGCAAGTAGTAGAAGCTCTATCCTCCATCCGCTAATTGGGGCTGTCTGTGATCAAACAAACTGTTGTCCGTTGCTCCTAGGAGGAGGTGGAAGGGGTCATACAGCGTCTGGAGATGGAAGGGAATTAGGATCGATTCCTGGAAAAACAGCTCCAATTCCCTGGATCAAGAGCTTCTCACCGGCATCAATGAGATGAGGTAGAATAATGGTTCTCAGTTTGTAAAATATTTAGAGGCAATCTTAGCCTAACTCTTAATGAGGACTTAAATGTTAACTCAAGATGAGTCGTAAAGAACGACTGAATGAATAGCAGGAACACTGGGCGGGAACTTGAACACAGTACCAGGTTCGAGTCCCCCGCCCAGTGTATTTATAAAATGTAAAAGAACTGGCCTCTGGAGTGCAAGCTGAAGAAGCAGTGGCTGGACTCAGCGGGGAGGGGGAGGAGGGGGTGTGAGGGGTGGAGACTTGGGCACCATCCACTCCTCCCCTGGCACTGGGCAGGTCAAGATGACGCCCGCTGCTCAACGCTCGCTTGCTGAAACATCAACAACGTCAACATTATGAGCTACTTCACATGCATAAGTGCGTGACAAGGATGGTTAAGTGTACACATGTAGTACTGTAGTTCAGTGATAAAAATGCGGGGATGCCACCTGCTAAACCTGGGGTAGAGCCAACCATGGCAGTGGGGTACAGGAGTGAGGTTGTCGATAGTCTTTAAACCCCATTAATCAACCAAAATATTGCACTAATTATATGAGATAACTTATGTCGAAAGATTAGTTTACATAGGGTGGGGAGTAACACTTTACCTGTAAAGTGCGAGGAGATAGTTATACTGGTCGATGGGCAGGTTAATGAGAGCTCTTCTTAGCGCCGTTTCCTCTTCCTTCAGCTGTTCTTGGAGTCTCTCCTGCCTCGTCTTCGCTCTCGCCTCCTCCCTGCGAGTGTTCTCCGTCTCCGCTTCCACCTGCTGCAGACGTTCCTCCACCTGCAATGTGAGAAGACTGGTGACCATACATTGTGTTGTGTGGTATGAGTGTATAGGACGATGGTCTTCCAGTCTATTCTAAAATAATCTCACGAGAATATTAAGCTCTTACTTCCATGGGAGTCATTGGCTCAAAATCAAAAGGATCGGGTTTAATTCCAGGGTGAGATGAAACGTATTATCAAGTTTTCATACTCCAGCTGCCCCTGCTCACCTAGCAGTAAACAGGAGAACCATAATTTAAGAGTCGGATAAAATGTTCTGCTTGATTTTAAGATAGTGGAAAAGGATACCTGTGTACAGTTCAGGACATTTATTAAATGGAACGTTTCACCACGGGTAGCTTCTGGTCGCCGTTGCCCAGCGGTGAGAGTAGCGAGTCTCATTGCTGAGGTCCAGGTAATAAACCCTGGACATTACTATAAAAAAAAAACACGGGTAGCTTCATCAGTGGCGAAACGGACACCAGTACACAAGTATCCTTTTCCACAGTATGTCGGTATCACCATACTATTTACAATTCGATAAAATCTACTAAAGAATTCGGGGAAGCCAGCTAGTTGGACTTGAGTTCTGAGAGATGGAAAGTATAGTGTCAAAATATTATCCGTGTTTAGTACTGTTGTATCAAAAGTTTTGTGTTGTAATTTAAAAGGCATTAACCTTAAATATGTTCACAGGTGTAACTTAGAGTTAGCAGAGAGTGCTTGCTTAATGGTAGGAGTTCAAGACAACTTGGTAAAGAGGCGTCTTGAGCGAGCGAGGATGTACAATACCTGGCGGCGTCGCAGATGGAGATTCTTGAGAGTTTCGTTCAGGTGGTCCTGGCGGGCGAGGCGGTGACGGAGTCTGACGGTCAGCAGCTGGTAGAGCAGCAGAGCCTCGTCTGTGGACACCCGGGCGTCTACCAAGCACATCACCTGGCTGTCGAACTCTTGCAGCAAATTCTGTGGGGAAGCCAGGGACCAGGTGAACTGAAGAGAAGACATCACTCAATGACTGTCGAAATAACTGCTCCTGGAGAGGATGGTATAACCTATGATATTCTCAGAACTCTAAGGCACGTGCCTGATAACCCTTTGTTGGCACTGTATAATCTCAGTTACATTGAGGGCGTTCTTCCTACTTTAGGGGTGGCCCGGTGGCCTGGTGGCTAAAGCTCCCGCTTCACACACGGAGGGCCCGGGTTCGATTCCCGGCGGGTGGAAACATTCGACACGTTTCCTTACACCTGTTGTCCTGTTCACCTAGCAGCAAATAGGTACCTGGGTGTTAGTCGACTGGTGTGGGTCGCATCCTGGGGGACAAGATTAAGGACCCCAATGGAAATAAGTTAGACAGTCCTCGATGACGCACTGACTTTCTTGGGTTATCCTGGGTGGCTAACCCTCCGGGGTTAAAAATCCGAACGAAATCTTATCTTATCTTATCTTATCTTCTGGACCAATAGTCTCATTGTGCCTATCCCTAAGCCCCAACAGCCTGATACATTTAGGCCGATCTCCTTAACTAGTTGTCTTTGCAAAACTTTTGAAAGAATGATGCTTAACAGATTGTACTACAGAATCAGACATCAACTTTCCCCCTACCTCTATGGGTTCATGAAAGGTAAAAGTGTGCAGAACTGTATTTCCACCTTTCTCACTGCACACACCTCTACTAGTTTTACCACTTTTCTTGATCTAAAATCTGCATTTGATATTGCAAACAGAACCGTTATACTACATGAACTAGCCAAAATGAATATTGGTGGTAGCTTACTCTGCTGGATAATAGGATACCTGTCAAATAGAGTATCCTCTGTCCTTTACCAAGGCTTCAGAAGTGATTCTAAAGAAATGTCTTTAGGTACACCGCAGGGAGGAGTTCTTAGTCCCATGCTATTTAATATTCTGATTAATGCTCTCCTAAATGCTCTACCTGCCTCACCTAAACATATAGCTATAAGCTATGCTGATGATATCATGATCCATACAACAGGGCATAAGAAGATGAATACCATTCTTAATGAAGTTCAAGCAATTTGTAATCGACTAGGCCTCATAATATCTTCCTCTAAAACAAAGATATTAACAAGCAAACGACATCCCCCACCCATCTATTTGCAGGGTGAAATCATTAGCTACGTTAAAACTTACAGATATCTTGGTGTAGATGTACCCTTTAACAAATCCACTATACCACAACTAAACAAGAAATGTAAAGCTAGGCTAAATGCTCTCAAAGCTGTTGCTGGCTACAATCCCAACTATGGTGCTAATGTGAGAATCGTGAGAATGATGTACATAGCCTATGTTAGGTCCTTAATTGATTATGCTGCTCCCATGTTGATATTAGCTAGAGAAAGTTCCCTCCGACCCTTGGAGTTAATGCAAAATGAAGCTCTCAGGACTATTCTTGGCTGTCCCAGATCTACAAAAGTTCTTAACATGAGGAAGGAGTTTGGTATTTCTAGTATCAGTGATAGGATTGTTGAAATTAACACTGTACTCGGTATTAGAATGTTGAGAAACGAACCAGACACTGTCACAGTGAATCTTACCAAGTGTCTAGAGGTAAATACACACAGATCTAAATGGATTGTGAAAACGTGCAATTGCATTAAGTTTTATAACCTGCATGAACTGTATCACTGTAGGCAACAAGAGCATTTCACCCCTCCATGGAAGATGTGTTCATTTAATATCACATACCTACAAGTCCCTTCCAAGAAGCTCATTGCTAGTAATCCCTTCCTTAAATCTCTTGTTAGAGCAACTGCTCAAGAAGAAATTTTTCGCCTAGCTGGTAGTAATAAGTTATCACAAGTTATATACACTGATGGATCTAAACAGGAGTCTTCTGGCAGGGCTGCATCTGCTCTTGTTGCCACCTCCCTAGTTAAGAACGATAATAAATTTGTTGAGTTAGGCATAAGAATTAACAACTGGGCGTCTACACTGCAAACTGAATTGTTTGCAATGCTAATGGCGCTAAAGCTAACCTATGACACTGAGCTTGACTCTATCATCATTACTGATTCTATGTCATCATTGAAGGCTCTTGGCTCATATAATGACTCCAACAACATGCTCATTGGGGAAGCCAGGTATAGATACTCAAAAATTAGGGACAAAGGAATTAATGTACAATTGCTATGGATCCCATCACACATTGGATTACTCCTTCATGATAAAGTTGATATGTTAGCCAAGAAGAGTATCCAGAAGGAGAACGTAGAATATAACTTTGGTATAACTGTGTCTAGCATTAGGAATAATATTAGGAGAGAAGTAAATAATGAAGATGATTGTTATAGGAATGCAGTTAGAAGCCTGAGTAGATCTATAACCCACTATGATAACATGAACGTAGATAAGTATGTTTATGGAGCAACTTGCAATGTGAACAGACTGACTGATGTTGTAGTGGCCAGGCTTAGGCTTGGTTACAAGTACTTCTGGCAGTTTGGGAGACACACAGATGATGATCAAACTAAATGTAAATTATGTGATCAGTCATATGGTCACTCTCTTGAACACTATGTGCTTAATTGTCCACTTATTGAGGAATACAGAGACAGACAGTATAATAACCTATGTGACATGTCAAGATATCTTATTAATGAAAATAAGATACCAGATATACTAAGCAAATTTCCTAAATTTGCTTGTAACAGATAAGTGAACTATAGATATGTAGATATAAATCCATATGTATTCCTGTTAACCCTTTGGGGCCTAGTTCCTAGGCCTTTTGTGTATCCACATGCTCTCGCGCTACCGTCCACAGGATGGATATGGGGTGCACAATAAACTAGCCACTTCGGTGGCAAAATCTAATCGAAATAGCATAATAGGCAAGTTCACCTGTGAATCGACCCCTACAAAAACAAATCGGTGAAAACACGCACACACACACACACACACACACACACACACACACACACACACACACCACTACTAGATGCTGACTCTAGGACCCAACCTTAAGCCAGGACCACGAATATAGATTTGTTACTCAGCTGCAGGTACCACTGAAAATAAGAGATGTGTGGTGTACATGAGACTTTCGAATTCGAACCCGGATAGAGCTGGCATTGCAGAAACGAAGCTCACTGGAATAATTAGAAATGTGATTTTCCTGAGAGATGTCACACTGGTTGATCAGGCTCTGATCCACCAGGAGGCCTTGTCACAGACCGGGCCGCGGGTTCGTTGACCCCCGGAACTCTCTCCAGGTAAACTCCAGGTAAACAGGGGGAGGGACGGAGGGAAAGGAATGATAATGCTATTCAAAATAAACAAAATTTTGAGATGAATAACCATGACAATAGAGACTCCTCCTGTAGCTACACATTAGTCAACACACACTCACAGTGATGGCAGGAGTGATTCTCTCTAACTGGAGGGTGAGGGTGGAGGCCAGGGCCCGTCTCCGCCTGGCCGCCTCCTCCCGCCCCGCCCGCCACTCCCGCCACGCCCGCGCCTCCGCCCACGTCCACTCCTCCCGTGGACGTTGCGTCTGTGGGCATCAGAGAAAGCCTGACATCAAAAAATGTACGCAAGAACATAAGACTAGAGGAACAGGCCTACTAGCCCATACTTGGCAGGTTCTCAAGTCCAACTGCTATCACTTTAATATTTGTAGGCTGTGACAGACGTGTATGTTTTTAGTAAACATTATATAAGTCAAGTGATCAAGTGAGAGGCATAACTGATACAAGCAGGAGCAACAACATTACCTGGAAGACACGGTTAGTGGACTCCTGGTCACTGTCTGCTTCAGAGTGAGGCAGACCTGACAAGAATGGCCTGGCGTCAGCCCAGGCATCATGGGTAGTGAGTGTTCCTGGTGGGGGATGATCTACGTCAGGTCCCAGCCCAGTCCTGTCTGCTGGTCCACCAGGTGTCCCGTCATCACTCCACTCCTCCCGTGTTACCTGACACAGAGAACGTCATGATGGGTGAGTTCTTCTGAACATGTTCTCCACCACTAGTGGAACTGTATTAGTTTGAGTGTATAGCATTTTGAAAGTGAAATACCTTACAAAATATTTGTTGAATAGAGCATGCAAATAAGTGTTCCATAGTTGAGCTTAAATATATACTGAACGCAGTACTTGTTGAACATCTGTGTGGAAATTTGTAATGTAAATCTAAAAAGCTTAATGTGAAGGCGCGCACGCGCACATGTACACACACACACGCATGCACGCACACGCACACGCACACGCACACACACACACACACCTTCGACACAGGCCTTCGACACAGTTCCTCACAAGAGGTTACTGCAAAAGCTAGAGGATCAGGCACACATAACAGGAAAGGCACTGCAATGGATAAGAGAATACCTGACAGGGAGGCAACAACGAGTCATGGTACGTGATGAGGTGTCAAAGTGGGCGCCTGTGACAAGCCGGGTTCCACAGGGGTCAGTCCTAGGACCTGTGCTGTTCTTGGTATATGTGAATGACATAACAGAAGGGATAGACTCAGAAGTGTCCTTGTTTGCGGACGATGTGAAGTTAATGAGAAGAATCAAATCGTATGAGGATCAAGCAGGACTACAAAGAGACCTGGACAGGCTACAAGCCTGGTCCAGCAACTGGCTCCTTGAGTTTAACCCCGCCAAATGCAAAGTCATGAAGATTGGGGAAGGGCAAAGAAGACCGCAGACACAATATAGTTTAGATGGTCAAAGTCTGCAAACCTCACTCAAGGAAAAAGATCTGGGGGTGAGTATAACACCGAGCATATCTCCTGAGGCACACATCAATCAGATAACTGCTGCAGCATACGGGCGCCTGGCAAACCTACGGTTCCGATACCTCAGTAAGGAGTCGTTCAAGACTCTGTATACCATTTACGTCAGGCCCATACTGGAGTATGCAGCACCAGTTTGGAATCCACACCTAGTCAAGCACGTCAAGAAATTAGAGAAAGTGCAAAGGTTTGCAACAAGACTAGTCCCAGAGCTACGGGGATTGTCCTACGAAGAAAGGTTGAGGGAAATCGGCCTGACGACACTGGAGGCCAGGAGGGTCAGGGGAGACATGATAACGACATATAAAATACTGCACGGAATAGACGAGGTGGACAAAGACAGGATGTTCCAGAGATGGGACACAGACACAAGAGGTCACAGTTGGAAGTTGAAGACTCAGATGAATCAAAGGGATGTTAGGAAGTATTTCTTCAGTCATAGAGTAGTCAAGCCGTGGAATAGCCTAGAAAGTGAAGTAGTGGAGGCGGGAACCATACATAGTTTTAAGGCAAGGTATGATAAAGCTCATGGAGCAGGAAGAGAGAGGACCTAGTAGCAATCAGTGAAGAGGCGGGGCCAGGAGCTATGAATCGACCCCTGCAGCCACAAATAGGTGAGTACAAATAGGTGAGTACACACACACACACACACATATGCTGCAGCAGTTATTTGGTTGATGTGCGCTTCAGGAGATGTGCCTAGTGTTATACTCACCCCAAGATCTTTTTCCTTGAGTGAGGTTTGTAGTCTCTGGCCCCCTAGACTGTACTCCGTCTGTGGTCTTCTTTGCCTTTCCCCAATCTTCATGACTTTGCACTTGGTGAGATTGAACTCCAGGAGCCAATAGCTGGACCAGGTCTGCAGCCTGTCCAGATCCCTTTGTAGTTCTGTTTGGTCTTCGATCGAGTGAATTCTTCTCATCAACCTCACGTCATCTGCAAACAGGGACACCTCAGAGTCTATTCCTTCCGTCATGTCGTTCACAAATACCAGAAACAGCACTGGTCCTAGGACTGACCCCTGTGGGACCCTGATGGTCACAGGTGCCCACTCTGACACCTCGCCACGTACCATGACTCGCTGCTGTCTTCCTGACAAGTATTCCCTGATCCATTGTAGTGCCTTCCCTGTTATTCCTGCTTGGTCCTGCAGTTTTTGCACTAATCTCTTGTGTGGAACTATGTCAAACGTCTTCTTGCAGTCCACCCACCCCTCTCTCTCTTGTCTTACTGCTGTCACCATGTCATAGAACTCCAGTAGGTTTGTGACACAGCATTTCCCGTCCCTGAAACCATGTTGGCTGCTCTTGATGAGATCATTCCTCTCTAGGTGTTCCACCACACTTCTCCTGATAATCTTCTCCATGATTTTGCATACTATACATGTCAGTGACACTGGTCTGTAGTTTAGTGCTTCATGTCTGTCTCCTTTTTTAAAGACTGGGACTACATTTGCTGTCTTCCATGCCTCAGGCAATCTCCCTGTTTCGATAAATGTATTGAATATTGTTGTTAGGGGTATACATAGCACCTCTGCTCCCTCTCTCAGGACCCATGGGGAGATGTTATCTGGCCCCATTGCCTTTGAGGTATCTAGCTCACTCAGAAGCCTCTTCACTTCTTCCTCGGTTGTGTGCACTGTGTCCAGCAATTGGTGGTGTGCCCCACCTCTCCGTCTTTCTGGAGCCCCTTCTGTCTCCTCTGTGAACACTTCTTTGAATCTCTTGTTGAGTTCCTCACCTAGTTGAGGTTGCAGGGGTCGAGTCGGAGCTCCTGGCCCCGCCTCTTCACTGGTCGCTACTAGGTCACTCTCCCTGAACCGTCAGCTTTATCATACCTCTGCTTAAAGCTATGTATGGATCCTGCCTCCACTACATCACTTCCCAAACTATTCCACTTACTGACTACTCTGTGGCTGAAGAAATACTTCCTAACATCCCTGTGATTCATCTGTGTCTTCAACTACCAACTGTGTCCCCTTGTTACTGTGTCCAGTCTCTGGAACATCCTGTCTTTGTCCACCTTGTCAATTCCTCTCAGTATTTTGTATTTTGAAACTAGAGAAGGTGCAAAGGTTTGCAACAAGACTAGTGCCAGAGCTAAGAGGTATGTCCTACGAGGAGAGGTTAAGGGAAATCAACCTGACGACACTGGAAGAAAGGAGAGATAGGGGGGACATGATAACGACATACAAAATACTGAGAGGAACTGACAAGGTGGACAGTAACAAGGGGACACAGTTGGAAGTTGAAGACACAGATGAATCACAGGGATGTTAGGAAGTATTTCTTCAGCCACAGAGTAGTCAGTAAGTGGAATAGTTTGGGAAGCGATGTAGTGGAGGCAGGATCCATACATACCTGGAGTTTACCTGGAGTGAGTTCCGGAGGTCAACGCCCCCGCGGCCCGGTCTGTGACCAGGCCTCCTGGTGGATCAGAGCCTGATCAACCAGGCTGTTACTGTTGGCTGCACGCAAACCAACGTACGAGCCACAGCCCGGCTGGTCAGGAACCGACTTTAGGTGCTTGTCCAGTGCCAGCTTGAAGACTGCCAGGGGTCTGCTGGTAATCCCCCTTATGTATGCTGGGAGGCAGTTGAACAGTCTCGGGCCCCTGACACTTATTGTATGGTCTCTTAACGTGCTAGTGACACCCCTGCTTTTCATTGGGGGGATGTTGCATCGTCTGCCAAGTGTTTTGCTTTCGTAGTGAGTGATTTTCGTGTGCAAGTTCGGTACTAGTTCCTCTAGGATTTTCCAGGTGTATATAATCATGTATCTCTCCCGCCTGCGTTCCAAAGAATACAGGTTCAGAACCTCAAGCGCTCCCAGTAATTGAGGTGTTTTATGTCCGTTATGCACGCCGTGAAGGTTCTCTGTACATTTTCTAGGTCATCAATTTCACCTGCCTTGAAAGGTGCTGTTAGTGTGCAGCAATATTCCAGCCTAGATAAAACATAGCTTTAAGCAGAGGCATGATAAAGCTCACGGTTCAGGGAGAGTGACCTAGTAGCGACCAGTGAAGAGGCGGGGCCAGGAGCTCGGACTCGACCCCTGCAACCTCAACTAGGTGAGTACATACACACACACACACACACACACAGGATCCATACACAGCTTTACAATGAGGTACGATAAGATTCTTGGAGCAGGGAGAGAGTGAACCTAGTAGTGACTAGCGAAGAGGCGGGACCATGAGCTATGAATCGACCCCTGTAATCACAAATAAACATACATATGATGTAAAATAACAAGCAAGAGAGAGAGAGAAGTTAGTTACCTCAGAGTCGTCCACTTGTAACATTAACTCAGGTCGTTCCTCAGATTCCCACCCAGGCTCGTACTCCTCTGCCTCGTCATCCTTCTCCTGCCCAAGAAACATTGTGTTTATAAGATACTCTGCGTTCTCATTTTGTTTAAAACTTACTACCAGCAAATGTAGTAGCTTTAACAACTTCATCCTACTATATATTCTTACTTCTGTTCTTATGTCTTTCCACATGCAACACAGCAAGCCTTCTTCACATTATAGGTGACCACTGTGTAACACCTGAAACACTACAATCTTCTCTTTACATTATAGGTGACCACTGTGTAACACCTGAAACACTACAATCTTCTCTTTACATTATAGGTGACCACTGTGTAACACCTGAAACACTGCAATCTTCTCTTTACATTATGGGTAACCACTGTGTAACACCTGAAACACTGCAATCTTCTCTTTACATTATAGGTGACCACTGTGTAACACCTGAAACACTACAATCTTCTCTTTACATTATAGGTGACCACTGTGTAACACCTGAAACACTACAATCTTCTCTTTACATTATAGGTGACCACTGTGTAACACCTGAAACACTGCAATCTTCTCTTTACATTACAGGTAACCACTGTGTAACACCTGAAACACTACAGTCTTCTCTTTACATTATAGGTAACCACTGTGTAACACCTGAAACACTACAGTCTTCTCTTTACATTATAGGTGACCACTGTGTAACACCTGAAACACTACAATATTCTCTTCACAACTGTGTAGATTTTGCGACATTGTCTACAAATACAATTTTCCTTAAGGTCTTTATATGAAAAAAAAAATATTGGTGTATGTGAAACTAACGCCACAGACAAGTTCCGAAAAGTTTTCTTTTGTCCATTTTCGGCACATAGCTTTATTTTGATGTTCTTCCTGCATAGGATGTTGAGGTTTACCTGGAGTGGGCTTCGGGGGTCAACGTCCCCGCGGCCTGGTCTGAGACCAGACCTCATGGTGGATCAGGGTCTGATCAACCAGGCTGTTGGAAATTAATCTGATCTCTTTTTTGTTAGTTCTTCGCCTTACTCCCCTCCTTTCTACATTTACCTGTGTTTCAGCATGCAGCTCATCGTAACTTTTGAATAAGAATTTGAGATGGAGCTATAAACATAAGTTATACAAACCACATTACTTGCTCTCTATACACTCTTATATTCTAAACACTTGTGGAAACTTAAGCTAAAGTCCACCAGATATAAAAGTTTTCGAAAGTGTATTAACATTTGACATTGATTCGCCCACTGGCTGTGTTAGTGTAGACAAGACGTCGACTACATTACCTGAAGGAGGGTAGGGGTAGGGCCACCCTCAGATGCCTCCCTGCTACTGCTACTACCGCTGTGTCCTTGACTCTTGGCACCTTCTTCCTTGCGTAGCCTCGTCAGTTCCTCCTAGATGGGGAGGAGCAGAACAACTGCATTGAATATTCAGTTATTATTATCCTCTTCTTAGGTGAAGTTTTATTTTGCCAGGGGAAAATATCCCATGGGTTAACCCAGCTTGAAAATAATCATTGAATCAAATTGTGGAAAATTGCATTTATCTGAATGTAACTAATTATGTACATAACAGTAAATGATAACAAAGATAATTATTATTTATCAATGTTACGTAGACAAGTAGGAATTTGGGACACCTAGGTCGCAAAAAATGTCCCCCTTCGATACCTACCACTGTCATAACCACAAGTTGCTCTGGACCTATTAATTAAATGAAATATACATACACCAGGAATACTGGTAAATATATAAATTTGTGGACTGTATATTAAAAATAATAAATGGTTATATATATATATATATATATATATATATATATATATATATATATATATATATATATATATATATATATATATATATATATATATATATATATATATATACAATTACTTAACAGAAGGAAAATATATCTTAATATCACTCACCAATTTGACTGGAGATTAATGTGTATCATACTCAGAAAACCTCACTGTCTAAATTAATGAAAATACTGGCCAGAATTAAACATAAACAGACTTACCTGAGGTTCCTGGAGCTGTCTTGTCCAGTCGCCTGATACTCAAATTATGCAGGAATGCACATCCAACAATTTCGCCTCCTATTTGAGAGGTGTCAACCCAATTTTAACCTCTAGAGCACGAAAATTCCTCACAATATTAATTAGCGTCTTACTCCATTCAAACAACATTGGCCACTGCCCCCCTCCCCCCCCCAGCCGCAGGTTTCCCATTTTCGATAACTTACTTCTTTTAAAAATACAATATAGGACATCTATTTACCTATAAATTACCGTATTTCCGGAAAATATGTACAGTATTGACAAATCACAAATGATTCTGCTCTTGACTCTCGCCCAGGCAGGTCATAGCAGCTCTCCTTACTTACTCTGTCTCCCTACGATCCCCGTTGGGGAGGGGAACCTTTACCAGCGTTGTCATCGCCTTGACTTACACGATGAGCTACGCAAATCGTGTAAAGATCAAACCAAGAAATGGTACCGTTGATGATTCAACGAAGATTGCTCTTGCAACTGTTGTTCAGGGAGCACTGGAAGTAAAATTCAACACCATATTGTCACTGAAAGAAGCATTCATTGTTGTGTGTCACGATGATGCTGAAGCAGAGAAGCTACTCACTACAGAAGCCATCACTACTCTTACTACTCAAGGGTTTACTGTTACGTCATCTCCTGCCCTCAGGGCAAGGAAATCAGTATTCCTAAAAAAACTGGACAAGATTCTGACGTCTCAAACATCTGCTGAACTCAAGTCATCCATCGAGACGCAAAATACTTGGGCTACTGTTGACAGCATTACAAAAATCCCAAATGCAACGTCCATGCTCAAGGTCACCTTCACCGACGTGAACATGGCTGCCACTGCACTGAACGAAGGTCTTGCTGTCTACTACTACTACATCAGCCCTACCTACATTGAAGCAGAGAGATATCACTACATCCAACATTGCTGGAACTGTTATTCATACCATCACACCACCAAAGCATGTCCAGTAAAAGACAAGAAGTTCTGCACTACATGTGGTAGTGAGGGACACGCCTTCAGTTCCTGCACCGCTGCTGCTCCAACACAACCAGCGTGCTTAAACTGCAAGAGTAATGATCACCATACACTGGCAGCAAAATGTCCTACAAGAAAGGATATTATGAAGAAAACACAAGATGCAGCAAAGAAAAAACCTACTAGCAACACTCCAACGTATGCAGCAATTGCAAAAATACAAGCAGACACTACAAAATTACTTCAAGCATCTACTCAGCCCGCCTCCACCACCACCACTACCATCACTCCTCCAACATGTGACATAACGAAGATTCCCTACTGTCTACTATACGCTCATATGCAAAACATGGCTGTACCTGGATCATTTAACTCTACCATCAACGAGTTATTTGCATTAAATAGCATGCCTTCATTTACATTTCCAGCATCTCCACCTTCTGAAGAAATTCTCAAATTCACCAAAAACTTAATCGCCAACTCTTCTGCAGAAGTTCCATCAACACCACCAACTAGTGACGTCAATCCAACAACGACCAATGAGAAGCCTCCACCGCCACCACCTCTCACTGAATCCAACCAATCAGAAGCCTTACCACCAGAAACATCTAATTCGTCTACTGAAGTTGAAAACGAAGCAACACCACCTTCCTCTACTCCACCACCGCCTTCTCTACTTAGCTCACGTCGATTACCTGGAACACCATGGGTTAAACACAAAGGACTCATATTCTACACCACGAGGCTGTACCCTGCAAACATGACTCGCCTAGAACTCATCCAACATCTCCAAGACAACACTGTATCGTACCAAAGCGAAGAAAGACCATTCCCTACCTACAACCAGATACTCCACCAACTCCAAACCAACGAATACTACTACAGCTCTCCCATAAGTGTGATACAACTCTCCCGAAAACAATTTACCGCACTGATAAACGGTTTAAGACCATAACCAACTCATCCTGCTTGCTGCCTTCTGACACTCCCAGCTCCTACCGCTGCCTTCGCCATCCTCTCCCAGTGAGCCAAGCAATGACATCAGTCAAGCCTCTCTATCTACGTCTCCAGTACTTTTGTATCACATGTCCCAAAGTGGTTGGGCCACTTGCCTAGATTCCTCCTCTTCCCCTCCTCCCCATCCTTTTCCAGTTATTTCCATCCTTCCATATCCTTCTTCCTTCCCATCTTACGACAGATCTCGTCGTCCTCGATTCGATTCAATTGTACAGTATTTTCCACACAAATTATATCTACTTCTACATAACTCTCGCACTATTTTACTCAGCTTTCTCTTACATACATCTCCATATATGAATTAAAAATAAAACAAATGCATAAATATATATGTCTATAAATGTGCACATATACTGTATGCAGATATAAGCACAAAGAGTCATTTAATAATTATCTTCAACTTATAAAAGTGTATTTTTGGAACCCTCAGACACCTTAAAAATTAAAATTATAAATTAAAATTCTTTATTTCTCTGTTGATATTATAATGTGGGATTTACATATTATAAAATATTATTGCGTATTATAAAATACTTATGACAAAGAAGGCCACTAGTATGCCTAGGTATGCCTAGGCATTTTGGGCAGACTAATACTAATTCTTACTTTAAACGCAGCCTAACACTTCGTTGTTCTCTATTAGATTTTTGGGTCTCTTGAGAGTAACCAAAAATCTTTTAACATTATGAGAGGTATTCCAAGAAAATATTGGAAAGTTAATATTTTTAGGAGGTACACTTGAAATTCAGAAGAAAAAATGGACAATGAACTTCAGTCCTAACAGTATGCTGAGCGTTAGTTCCTGGACCAAACTATGCTTCTGGGCAATCTTCTGATTACCACCCACAGGAAGATTATGCAAATCCAGTTCATTTAGTCTACAGACGTTAAACCTTAACACTTAAAGTTGCTGCATGGACCCTTGTAGGTTTAGCGCTTCTTTTTTATAATAATAATAATAATAATAATAATAATAATAATAATAATAATAATAATAATAATAATAATAATAATAATAATAATAATAATAATAACACTTAAAGTAGAACCCATCCCAGGGGTCCTGAACCTATTTCATTAGAGGCCGAGTACCTTGAGTTGTTGACGTTTATGAGTAAGTCTGCGCACCTCCTCGATGACTCTGCCCTTCCTCAGGTGCACAGCATCGAACCTGGCATTGAAGGCCTCCTGCAGGCGTCGCATCATAAACTGTGTACGATACCAAGATATTCGTTGACGCATTGTTCATACATACGATTATCTCTTATTATTCGCAATGTGCTTTAACAGCTGCACTCTCAGTGAATTACAGTCACTGCGCTGTTATCGAAATATAATTACTGCGTTCAGTGAACTGCAGTAATTGACTGCTAAGACACTCATTGTGGAAAGCAAAACAAAAATACCAGGGTTTTCTCCATATAGGCAGCATCTTTCCATTGAAAAAATACACCGAAATAATAAACAGTAGCGGATGATGAAATGGAATTTTGACTGGAGGTGTGAACCATCTGAGTTACTAACCGTGATGAGCACCAGCTGCTGCTCTACCCGTTCTCTGCAGGTGAGTTCCAGCTGCGGGTACAGCAGTTCCCGATAATCACCCTCGCTAAGGTTAAGCTCCAGCTCCTCGCTTTCACATCCAGCTTTGTCGGGGTCTGTGAGCTTCACCTCATCCGATGAATATTTCCCCGCGTCCGTCGAAGGCTTCCAGGCGTACGTTGGAGGCTTCATAGCGTTCAGTGAAGTCTTATCGTCTGCAATTAGCGCCTTCTTCCAGACTCCGGCTTTACGGGAGCGTCCAGCCATGGCTTCTGCCCTGGCAAACCTTCGACATGCCTCTATCTCCCTCATCCTGGAAAAAAAAAGAGGATGATGGAAGGAATAAAGGCGGGAATAAAAAAAAATGTAATGAATTGAAGAATGGTGAAAGGCAGGAGATGAGAAGTCATATCATAGACGAAGAAATTATTCAATACTTAGACGAAAAATATGCATTTTTTTGGAAAATTACATTTACCTGGATGAATCTCATTAGATACATACAAGTAAATGGTAACAAAGGTAATTATTATTTATCAAAGTTACAGAGACAAGTAGGAATTTTTAGGACACCTAGGTCGCAAAAAATGTCCCCTTCGATACCTACCCTCTATCTCTCCACAAGTTGCTCTAAACCTATATTAATTGCAAATGAAATGTACATCACCAGGAATTCTGGTAAAATTTAATATAAATTTGTGGACTGTATATTAAAATTAATAAATGATTACATGTACACATTTATATAACAGAAGGAGAATTTATAATCATAACACTCACCAATTTGTCTGGAGATTACAGTGTGTCATGTACAGAACCCCCCTCTACCCAAATTTATGATGATAATACTGGCCAGAATTACAAACATAATTTAGATAGCTTATCTGAGGTTCCTGGAGCTGTCCTGTACATCTGTTTAATGCTCAAATTATGCAGGACTGCACATCCAACAATTTCGGCTCCTATTTGAAAGCTTTTAAGCCCAAGTTTTACACCTTTCACTAGTGTGCTTGTACCACATTCAAAAAACAATGGCGTCTCCCCTCCTCGTCAGCGCAGGCGCAGAGCTTCTCTCGATTCTCTTATTTAAAATGCACTCAACAGAACAATAGTAACGTATTAATCAGGTTTATTTAAACAGCATAAATTTGGGGAAATTATTTTCCACATTTTTCTCCCATTTTTGGGGGTTAACTGTGGTCCATTATTTTAAATGTACTAATAGACATAAAACACAGGTGTTTAACAATGCGGAGAAATTTTTCATTATTGCAATAATAAGGCCGTGTGTGTGTGTGTGTACTCGCCTATTTGTGGTTGCAGGGGTCGATTCACAGCTCCTCTGTATGTGTATGTGTGTGTGCGCGCGAGCATGTAACTATTTGTGGTTGTATGATAAAGCTATGTATGAATTCTGCCTCCACTACATTACACTCTAGTCTAGACTGTTCCACTTTCTGGCAACTCTGACAGAAGTACTTCCTAACATCCCTGTGACTCATCTGAGCTTTCAGCTTCCAGCTGTGACCCGTTGTTGTTGTGTCCCATCTCTGAAACATTCTATCCCTATCCACCTTGTCAATTCCTCTCAGTATGTTATATGTCGTTATCATGTCCCCCCCCCCCATCCCATCTGCCTTCTATTGTTGTCAAATTGAATTCCTTTAACCTTTCCTCATAGGGTATACCCCTCAGCTCCGGGACTAGTCTTGTTGCAAACCTTAGCACTTTCTCTAATTTCTTGACGTGTTTAACCAGGTATGGGTTCCATACTGGTGTTACATACTTCAGAATGGGCTTGACGTACACGGTGTACTGTGTCGTGAGTGACTCCTTACTGAGATGTTGAAACGCTGTTCTCAGGTTTGCCAGGCGCCCATATGTTGTAGCAGTTATATAGCTGATGTGTGTGTGTGTGAGTATCCAATACCCACCTGGTGTGTACAGCGGCCTGCACCACCTGCCACACTCCGGGTTTAGGCTCGGCCACTGGGTAGTTCCTCACACTGACGTCACTGCTGATACACTGTAGGAAACATGCCTCACAGAACGTCATCATTAATAATTTATACATAACAATTTCTCTGACGTTCTGAGAAGCATTACACATCTTCCTATACACTGTTACTTCTTTATGCAAATAATATATATATATATATATATATATATATATATATATATATATATATATATATATATATATATATATATATATATATATATATATATATATGTTAAGAAGATGAGAGATAGAGTGTGCTTCCCTGGAGCTGGTGTTGGGGACATTGTCAACAGACTGGATAATATCATGTCAGGTAATGGGAACAAGCCCATTATCTGTCTCAGTGCTGGTGGAAATGATATTGGGAAGGGTAGGAGAGAAGAGCTGCTAGATAAGTACAGGTCAGCTATAGATTTCATTAAGTCTAAGGGAGGGATCCCAATCATATGTAGCATCTTGCCTAGAAGGGGAGTAGGAAATGAATGGTTGTCTAGGGCAATTGGTGTAAATTGCTGGCTAGACAGATACTGCAAGGAGCTTGCAATCCCATTCATTGACAACTGGAACAACTTTTATGGCAAACATGATATGTATGCAAGGGATGGGGTTCATCTCTCTGGGGCAGGGGTGGTAGCACTTGCAGACTCGATTGAGAAGGCCATTGGTGAAATGCCTATGATTTTAAACTGATGGAAGATAGAGGTATGGGTGTGTGTGGGAAACAAGCAGGTTGCAACACTAGGGTTGGAAACATTAAATGTATAAAAGGCATTCAGCATGAAGTTATAAATAAAGACAATAGAACAGGTCAGCAAACAAAGGGGGACAGCAGAGGGCAGCAAGGGACTAGCTCCCTTAAGGTTTACTATACTAATAGCAGGAGTGTTAGAAATAAGATAGATGAGCTAAGATTAATTGCAAGTGCAGGAAACATAGATATTATTGCTATAACAGAGACCTGGCTCAATCTGAAAGATAGAGAGATGCCCTCTGAATGTCACATACAAGGCTATAAATTATTCCACACTGACAGGGTCAACAGGAAAGGTGGTGGAGTAGCGATGTATGTCAGAGACAATTTAAATTGTTGTGTTAGACAAGATATTAAATTAGAAGCGTCAGCCACTGAATCTGTTTGGTTACAGCTTCTCGAGGGCCGAGAAAAACTAATTTTGGGTGTGATTTACAGGGCCCCAAATCTTGATAGGGAGTGCAGTAAACTTCTATGGGACGAAATTCGTAAGGCATCTACATACGAAAATGTTGTGCTAATGGGAGATTTCAACTATAGACAGATTGACTGGAGCAATTTGACAGGAAATTTAGAGTCGGGTGACTTTCTTGATACGATCCAGGATTGTTTTTTAAAACAGTTTGTGACAGAGCCAACTAGGGGAAATAACCTCCTTGACTTGGTTCTTGCCAGTAGGGAAACACTAATTAATAATCTTGAGGTTAATGATGAGCTTGGGGAGAGTGATCACAAATCACTCAGTTTTAACATATCATGGAATTCCCCTAATAATGGCAATCAAGTCTCCGTCCCTGACTTTCGCTTGGCTGATTTCATAGGACTGAAAAATTACTTAGGTGGGCTGAACTGGAATGACCTGACTAGGGGTCAGGTAGGTGGTGATGGTTGCCGATATGATGCTTTCCAGGGCATAGTTCTAGCTGCTCAGTCAAATTATGTTCCAAATAGGGAAATCAGATCAAACAAAAATGATCCTAAATGGATGAACAATAGATTAAAATATCTGATTGGTCAAAAGAGAGGCATATATAGGCAAATCAAAAGAGGAGAGGGGCAATTAAGAAATCGATATATTCAGTTAAAGAGAGAAATAAAAAAGGGAATTAGAAAAGCAAAAAGAGATTATGAGGTTAAAGTTGCAAGAGAATCGAAGACTAACCCAAAAGGATTCTTTCAGGTATACAGAAGTAAGATCAGGGACAAGATAGGCCCACTCAAAAGTTCCTCGGGTCAGCTCACTGACAGTGATAAGGAAATGTGTAGAATTTTTAACACATACTTCCTCTCAGTTTTTACACAGGAGGATACCAGCGATATTCCAGTAATGATAAATTATGTAGAACAGGACGATAATAAACTGTGCACGATTAGGGTCACAAGTGACATGGTCCTTAGGCAAATAGATAAATTAAAACCTAACAAATCCCCAGGCCCTGATGAACTGTATGCAAGGGTTCTAAAGGAATGTAAAGAGGAGCTTAGCACACCTTTGGCTAATCTTTTCAACATATCACTACAAACTGGCATGGTGCCAGATAAGTGGAAAATGGCAAATGTGATACCTATTTTCAAAACAGGTGACAGGTCCTTAGCTTCGAACTATAGACCAATAAGCCTAACCTCCATAGTGGGAAAATTTATGGAATCAATAATTGCCGAGGCAGTTCGTAGCCACCTTGAAAAGCATAAATTAATCAACGAATCTCAGCATGGTTTTACAAAGGGGCGTTCCTGCCTTACGAATTTATTAACTTTTTTCACTAAGGTATTTGAGGAGGTAGATCATGGTAATGAATATGATATTGTGTATATGGACTTCAGTAAGGCTTTTGACAGGGTCCCACATCAGAGACTATTGAGGAAAATTAAAGCACATGGAATAGGAGGAGAAATTTTTTCCTGGATAGAGGCATGGTTGACAAATAGGCAGCAGAGAGTTTGCATAAATGGGGAGAAATCAGAGTGGGGAAGCGTCACGAGCGGTGTTCCACAGGGGTCAGTGTTGGGCCCCCTGCTGTTCACAATCTACATAAACGACATAGATGAGGGCATAAAGAGCGACATCGGCAAGTTTGCCGATGACACCAAAATAGGCCGTCGAATTCATTCTGACGAGGACATTCGAGCACTCCAGGAAGATTTGAATAGACTGATGCAGTGGTCGGAGAAGTGGCAGATGCAGTTTAATATAGACAAATGCAAAGTTCTAAATGTTGGACAGGACAATAACCATGCCACATATAAACTAAATAATGTAGATCTTAATATTACGGATTGCGAAAAAGATTTAGGAGTTCTGGTTAGCAGTAATCTGAAACCAAGACAACAGTGCATAAGTGTTCGCAATAAAGCTAATAGAATCCTTGGCTTCATATCAAGAAGCATAAATAATAGGAGTCCTCAGGTTGTTCTTCAACTCTATACATCCTTGGTTAGGCCTCATTTAGATTATGCTGCACAGTTTTGGTCACCGTATTACAGAATGGATATAAATTCTCTGGAAAATGTACAAAGGAGGATGACAAAGATGATCCCATGTATCAGAAACCTTCCCTATGAGGATAGACTAAGGGCCCTGAAACTGCACTCTCTAGAAAGACGTAGAATCAGGGGGGATATGATTGAGGTTTATAAGTGGAAGACAGGAATAAATAAAGGGGATGTAAATAGTGTGCTGAAAATATCTAGCCTAGACAGGACTCGCAGCAATGGTTTTAAGTTGGAAAAATTCAGATTCAGGAGGGATATAGGAAAGTACTGGTTTGGTAATAGAGTTGTGGATGAGTGGAACAAACTCCCAAGTACCGTTATAGAGGCCAGAACGTTGTGTAGCTTTAAAAATAGGTTGGATAAATACATGAGTAGATGTGGGTGGGTGTGAGTTAGACCTGATAGCTTGTGCTAACAGGTCGGTTGCCGTGTTCCTCCCTTAACTCAATGTGACCTGACCTGACTAGGTTGGGTGCATTGGCTTAAGCCGGTAGGGACTTGGACCTGCCTCGCATGGGCCAGTAGGCCTTCTGCAGTGTTCCTTCGTTCTTATGTTCTTATATATATAATGTATATATAATGTATATATATTATATGTATATATATATATATGTATATATATATATATGTATATATATAAACACTGATCTCTGGCTGAAGGAGACTCGAACCTACGAACCTTAGGACAAGGTACGCAGTGCTTTACCAATCTACTCACACTGGACAATACCTTGGCGTGTAGCATGCGCTACACGTTTGATCCAAGGCAGCCAGCTTTCAGGGACAAGGCTTACAGCTTTTCATCTCATCCCCTCCATGCATCAGCCTTACTAGAGATTTGAACAATGCAAGGAATTCGCGAGAGCATGCGAAATATACACAATATACAGTGTTTGTGTATATTTCGCATGCTCTCGCGAATTCCTTGCATATATATATATGTGTCGTGCCGAATAGGCAGAACTTGCGATCTTGGCTTAAATAGCAACGCTCATCTTGCCATATAGGACAAGTGAAAATTTGTGTATGCAATAATTTCGCCAAAATCATTCTGAACCTAACGAAAAAAATATATTTCACTGTGTTTGTTTAGTATTAAATTATTGTAAACAAATCTAGAATGTATTTAGTTGGGTTAGGCTAAAATAAATTGTTTTTGTTATAATAAGGTTAGGTAAGTTTTCTAAGTTCTTTTTGGTGAAAAACTATAAATTTTTACATCAACATTAATGAAAGAAATATATCTTTAAACGTATAACAGAAAATTTTAGAAATGACTTAATTTTAAATGAGTTCTTGCTAATTGGCCAGTTTTACCTATTAGGCATGACATTATATATATATATATATATATATATATATATATATATATATATATATATATATATATATATATATATATATATATATATATATATATATATATATATATATATATGTATATAAATCGTGCCGAATAGGCAGAACTTGCGATCTTGGCTTAAATAGCAACGCTCATCTTGCCATATAGGACAAGCGAAAATTTGTTTATGCAATAATTTCGCCAAAATCATTCTGAACCTAACGAAAAAAATACATTTCGCTGTGTTTGTTTAGTATTAAATTATTGTAAACAAATCTAAAATATATTTAGTTGGGTTAGGCTAAAATAAATTGCTCTTGTTATAATAAGGTTAGGTAAGTTTTCTAAGTTCCTTTTGGTGCAAAAATAAAAATTTTTACATCAACATTAATGAAAAAAATATATCTTTAAACGTATAAGATAAAATTTTAGAAAGGACTTAATTTTAAATGAGTTCTTGCTATTTGACCAGTTTTACATATTCGGCACGACATATATATATATATATATATATATAATACATATATATATAATACATATATATACATATATATATAATATTTATATATATAATATATATATATATATATATATATATATAATATATATATACATATATATATAATACATATATATATATATATATATCCTATGTTATTCTCTGATAATAAACATTTATTTTTTATAAAATATATTTTCGTATAATATATATAATTTATCATGGTAAATACAGAGGAATATAAAAATATATTTAAAAGGGTGCCTGAACATGATGCGTGTGAAGACTGACAAAGAGAGAGCGAGCCTTGACAGCCATGGTGTCCCAGGCGGCGTCCTTCAGGTAGTGACACTGCAGTAGCTTGTGGAGGCGTGTCCTCTCCACCTCCCGCACCACACCCACCTCCCTGTGAGGCAAGTGGTCACAAGGCTCTCATTAGCAGCTCCTCGGGCACCCCACTCCATGATCAAGTAAGGCTACTTTTATATTAAACAAAGTTGGGTACATCAGCAATGTATTTTTAACCTATTATATATAATAGCTAGAGTTTGTTTCCAATATATTAGTAGTTTCCCTTTCATATCCTAATACACGGGATTTGTTTAGTACAACAGGTGATGAAATCTGTTAGTGTGAGCTAGGAGACTTCACTAGGGATGAGGATATCATCGTGTATGAGAGGTAGGAAGATGGGAGGACTGTGTTTGTGCTAATTAGGAACTATTTTTTTACAATACCATTTGTAACCTATCTCACAAGCTTTCCTACTATCGCTGCCTTACTGTTCCTACCAAGCTTTTACTATTCTCTATTTCTGCAACAGAATTCTGTCTAACCAGAAAATCTATATTACTTATTTGGGGTTCCACAAGTCAGCTGTGTCGAAAACTTCAAATTTATTATAGTTCTCTAGTGAATTCACAACCACAGTCGTTTTGGACCAACAGTCATTTCTTAAGTCGTGAACTTTTTATTTATTTATATATCTGTATACGAGGCTAACCAACCAACATGGTATCGAAGTTCTGGGACTTACAAGTTATTATTTAGTATCTTTAATACACAGCAGTAACTCTTTCATCTCTTTGACTCTACACATTCTCAATTTTTTTTTCATTCAGTTACAATCCCTCTGATAGTTGTTTTGTTTGTAATGTGATAAAAGATGAGTGAGAAAGCGAGAGTAAAAGAGAGGTTCAAGAATTATTTTGTAGTAAAAGTGGAAAGAGAAAAGTTTGATTTTCTGACACATAGATTAGAGATTTAAATGAATTTGGTGAGTTATCAAAAAATACTTATCTGGTTACGTCTTCGTGACGTATATAGGTACAAACTATATTGCGAAAGCCAGGTTAGAGGAGGTTTTGGAGAGATAACGATTCTTATCAAGTAATTTAAAGATAACATTGAGAGGCCAATTGCCTTGGGTCTGCTGGCAACGAATGGCGTTAACATTTATACCATAAGCAAAATTATAATAGAAAATAGAATATACATGTATATATATATATATATATATATATATATATATATATATATATATATATATATATATATATATATATATATATATATATATATATATATATATATATATATATATGTCGTGCCGAATAGGTAGAACTTGCGATCTTGGCTTCAATAGCAACGTTAATCTTGCCATATAGGACAAGTGAAAATTTGTGTATGCAATAATTTCGCCAAAATCATTCTGAACCTAACGAAAAAAATATATATCACTGTGTTTGTTTAGTATTAAATTACTGTAAACAAATCTAAAATAAATTTAGTTGGGTTAGGCTAAAATAAATTGCTCTTGTTATAATAAGGTTAGGTAAGTTTTCTAAGATTCTTTTGGTGCAAAATTAAAAATTCTTACATTAACATTAATGAAAAAAATATATCTTTAAACGTATAAAAGAAAATTTCTGAAAAGATTTAATTTTAAATGAGTTCTTACTAATTGACCAGTTTTACATATTCGGCACACAAACACACACACACACACACACACACACACACACATATATATATATATATATATATATATATATATATATATATATATATATATATATATATATATATATATATATATATATACTATATATATAGGTGCACTTAGGAGTCTGTGGAGACAAAGAACTTGGTCTTTGGAGGCAAAGAGGGGAATGTATGAGAGTATAGTTTTACCAACGCTCTTATATGGGTGTGAAGCATGGGTGATGAATGTTGCAGCGAGGAGAAGGCTGGAGGCAGTGGAGATGTCATGTCTGAGGGCAATGTGTGGTGTGAATATAATGCAGAGAATTTGTAGTTTGGAAGTTAGGAGGAGGTGCGGGAATGCCAAAACTGCTGTCCAGAGGGCTGAGGAAGGGTTGTTGAGGTGGTTCGAACATGTAGAGAGAATGGAGCGAAACAGAATGACTTCAAGAGTGTATCAGTCTGTAGTTGAAGGAAGGCGGGGTAGGGGTCGGCCTAGGAAAGGTTGGAGGGAGGGGGTAAAGGAGGTTTTGTGTGCGAGGGGCTTGGACTTCCAGTGGGCATGCGTGAGCGTGTTTGATAGGAGTGAATGGAGACAAATGGTTTTTAATACTTGACGTGCTGTTGGAGTGTGAGCAAAGTAACATTTATGAAGGGATTCAGGGAAACCGCCAGGACGGACTTGAGTTCTGGAGATGGGAAGTACAGTGCCTGCACTCTGAAGGAGGGGTGTTAATGTTGCAGTTTAAAAACTGTAGTGTAAAGCACCCTTCTGGCAAGACAGTGGTGGAGTGAATGATGGTGAAAGTTTTTCTTTTTCGGGCCACCCTGCCTTGGTGGGAATCGGCCAGTGTGTTAATAATAAAAAATAATATATATAAATATAATATATATATATATATATATATATATATATATATATATATATATATATATATATAAATGGACAAAATATATTACTTAGATCTTTGGGATAATTTCAAGGAGAGAATTATTTTTTAATGCAGATTGTATACATTTAAATGAAGTCGGAAATGTAAGATTTATAAGACTGACAGGGAAATGTAAACAAAATACATGATGTGAATAGTTGAGAGAGAGAGAGATTATTATTATTATAATAAAAAAGAAGCGCTAAGCTACAAGGGCTATACAGCGTTGCAGGGCAGGAAGGAAGCGAGGGCATCAGGTGGCAAAAGGGAGATGGATGAGTAATAGGTTACGGAGAACAGCGGGGCAGTGGATGGTGAAAGGGTAAAGGGCAGCAAGAGATTGAGGTAGAAAGGGCTGAGGGGAGTGCGAAAGGTATCATCATCCGAGTTTGTGGAGTAAATCAGTCGTTGTCAAGAAGTCAATGAGAGAGTCAGGATTAAAGGAGGGTCCATCAGCAAGAAGGAAATGTAAAGAGAGATTAGTAGAGCGGAGACGACGACGGAGGTAAATTCTGCGTGCTCGTTGATAGAGAGGGCAGTCTAACAGAATGTGGCTAATTGATACGGGAACTTGACACTGCTCACAGAGAGGAACAGGGTGCCTCTCCACGAGATACCCATGAGTAAGACGAGTGTGGCCAATGCGAAGGCGGGAGAGAGTGGTCTCCCAACCTCGGCACTGATGACAAGAAGACGGCCAGCAATCTATGCTCGGTTTAATAGAATGAAGTTTGTTACCAAGCAGAGTTGACCAACGTTGTTGCCAACGGGTGTGAAGGTGGGTAGCTATTACAGCAAAATAGTCCAGAAATGTAACACCTCTATATGAAATTGGTAGGTCATGTACTGCTGACCGCGCAGCAGCGTCTGCCTGTTCATTGCCCTGTACGTCGACATGACCAGGGACCCAACAGAAAACAATATCTTTATGTTTGGTAGAGATACGGCGTAGCCAAAGTTGGATATGGAGAACTAGGGGGTGAGATGTATCAAATTTTCGTATAGCCTGTTGAGCACTAAGGGAGTCTGAGACTATCACAAATGATGACACAGGCATAGATGCGATACGAATAAGTGCTGCAAGAATGGCATACAATTCAGCAGTAAAAATGCTAGCCGAAGATAGTAAATGCCCTCGCACGACGCTGTCCGGAAACACTGCTGCGAATCCAACGCCGTCTGAAGACTTAGAGCCATCTGTGTACACAGCGATGGCATGAGAATGAAAAAGAGAGCGGGAAGCCACCGTAGGCAGTTGGGCTTTCGAGCAAGGGAGTGAGAAAGAACAGACTCGAACAGCTGGAACTTCCCAGGGGGGTAGGGAAAAGTGAGATGCTACATGAACATATAAAGGTGGTAACTGAAGGGAAGACAAGAACGAATGTAGGCGAAGAGAAAAGGGACGGAGCAAACAGGGGCGGCGAACAAATAAAGAATGTCTACTAATATCAGTGACCATTCTATAAATGGAAGGATTGCGGAGATCGTGAGAGCTGAGAGAGAGAGAGAGAGTGAGGGAGGGGGGGGGGTGAGGACAACTAGCGAATGAGACGGAGAAAGGAGGAGCCGAGACACCCTAACAGAGATTAAAGGTCAGATAAAATAATTACAATACTAGGTTAATAAAGCTTCCCAGGAATCAGACAATAAAAGTGACCATCAATTTAACCAAATAACATGGGATGAATTAATTGAGTTGCACATTCCAAACATCCTATTATCATTGTTCTTAATGAAATTCTAACAAAAACAGTAAATAACCATTTGTTAGTAGAGGTGCCCTTACGCTTATGAAAGACGACACAAATGGACGTGTTATTGAATACATAAAACGAATCATGTTAAAAAATCGAATTTATAGAATCAAGCACAGTCATATATAGATAAAGCCAGTTGTAAACCAACTGAATCACATAAGAACCCACTCATTAATAGGGTAGCTAATAGGTTGGTTGGTTAACGGGATTTAAAGCCTATCGGCTACACGAGGATCAGTTACACCTTAACAAATGGTGATCTGTTCACCTCCATTTAAGAATTCTTTGATTCCCTACAATAAGGAATAAAATAAACTCAGCGTATATTCCCTGGGAAACATACACCTCTCGGTGTATACATCCTGTATATCTGGTAAGGGAGAATCACGTGTATATAACGATGATCTTGAGGTTGAACAGCTGTAACCAGATAAGATAACACAAGATGTGTGTGTAAAGACTCATCTGCATCAGGAGGACTCAAGCGTGGCTGCTATGGACTAATACTTCTTTCATTCTTTGTAAACAGTTCAGTTCCTTCAGGCATGTCTGGATCCGCTCCTTCATTCAGTCTCCAGTTCCACTGTGCTTCAGTAGACGAGTTTCGCTCAGGTGCTGACTCAAGAATGGAGTGCATATATGAGGTAAATTGTGTTTTGAGCGAATATTTGTTTTATTATTATTATTATTATTATTATTATTAAATCCATTCATGGGGAGCGCTAAGCCCGCAGGGGGTCATACAAAACCAGGAGAATGGGAGGCAATCAGAATCGATCCAAGGAAAGGCGGAATAGTTTCAGTTCTTTGAATCAAGAGCCTTCACAGGCATCAAGGCACCTCCCTGGAGGAGTGTCTGTTACAGTAACTTACGAAGTTAGCTGTGATGCTGTTATTCTGGTAATGTCTGCTTCATTGGGCAGATCTGGGAGTAATTTTACCCCTAGGTGTCTGTTTTCCTGATGGTCTTTTGTATTCGATTCCCTTCAACATCTCTAAAAGGGTTTTTCTTTTTCTCAAGATGATCTCTATATTTGGTCTCCTTTTTCCATCTCTCCGTTTCCAAAATTTGCTTTTGCTTGGGTTAAAATCCAGTGACTATGTATTCGACCACTGTTAAAGTCTGGAAAGTAAGGAGGAAAAGGAAGAAGGGGAATTTTGGCGTTTAAACTGGAAATTTGGTGAATGCGCTTTAGAAAATAATATATTGTAAAAAATATGGAAAAAATGTGTGGGTGTTGAGATGTCAGCTTGAAGGGGAGAGATAAATCAACACCCTGTATTCAACACTAATAAATATGCAACTAGATGGTAAATTTAATATTGTGATATCCCTGTTAAGTTGCCCAGTTCTAAAATACATAGTACCCATGCTCACACATCCTTCGTATGCACACCAATGATCCCACATATTGCGAGCACACCCACGCCTGTACTTATCAACATTACCGACGCCCACACAATAACACTCACGCTCACACAGCTAGGCAGGGGCTCTTCAATCTGTCCTATTACTCGTTAATTTTCTGATATTTTCAACGTCAGTTTTCTGATTTTTTTTTTCAACCTACTCATATTATTATTTTTAAGTTAGGATAGGTTACGGTATGTCAGACTAAACCACTAACCTGGTTTACCTTAAGTTAGTGGCTCACGTTGGCTAGTGGTACTAACACTGGGTTAGTGGCTTACGTGTGGACAAGACGGTCCTGGAGTACTGCCAGGCGGCGTGGGTTGAGGGTAAACTCTGTGAGAGGCAGCTGGTACTGGGTACCTTCCAGTTCTCTGTTCTCCTCCAGGACAACCTCCACCTAGAGAACACCAACACTTTAGTGCGAGCAAATTCTCGTTGTTTTACACAGGTTAATTTACAGGCTAGGATCTGCTATCCTACCTTAACTCATGTCGAAGTATATCCCTGTGTAAAGATGTGACCTCAGAAGAGTTAGCTAACTTCTTCTCACTGCTAGGCAAACAGGGACAACAGATGTAGGGAAATATTTAGTGCTAGGTGAACAGGGACAGCGAGTGTAAGGAAACATACAATGGATGCACGGAACACACAGTTGTTGTAGACACACATGGAGGTTAAATTAAGCTTGAGCCTATAATAACCCAACAAATTTATCATGCAGACGGACACAACCAAGGGAACATATCACAAAATAGTAACAAAATAATCTTGACAAAAGTAAACAAATCTATAGGGCAGTCTTTATTACTTTTGATATCACTAGCAGAGTTTTTCAGTTCAATTTACTGAATTTCTAGATTCTTTTAACCATGGAAATTATTATCTATATTATCTGGTATTATTTTCACAATAACATATTCTATCATATTTGATATCACTGTCATATTAATACATATCTGATATCACACTCATGATAAAAATAACTCACATCATACCTGACATCAATCAGTGACATTACCTAGCATTCCTGACCACACTGACAAACAAAATGTTTGTATTACTGACCTGGTCACACAACTGTTGAACCTGAGCTCTGAGAGCTTCCAGTGGTGAGGCTCCGTCATCCACCTCTCCTGCCATCATTCCACAACCACCAGACTAAAATTTACCAGTGGACACCGGTTCACTGCTCCTAACAGTGGTATTCCTCTAGTTAGTTACTGTGGTATGCTTCTGCTGCCCCACAGTGATGTTGCACCTTCAACACGGCAACGAAGAGGCCACAGTTGTAAATTAAACAAAAAATTGCACAGAAAGGATGCCCAACAATCACTTTTTTTACAGAGGTGAAACTGATATAAAAGATGATATATATATATATATATATATATATATATATATATATATATATATATATATATATATATATGTATATATATATATATATATGTATATATATATATATATGTGTGTGTGTGTGTGTGTGTGTGTGTGTGTGTGTGTGTGTGTGTGTGTGTGTGTGTGTACTCACCTAGTTGTACTCACCTAGTTGAGGTTGCGGGGGTCGAGTCCGAGCTCCTGGCCCCGCCTCTTCACTGATCGCTACTAGGTCACTCTCCCTGAGCCGTGAGCTATATCATACCTCTGCTTAAAGCTATGTATGGATCCTGCCTCCACTACATCGCTTCCCAAACTGTTCCACTTACTGACTACTCTGTGGCTGAAGAAATACTTCCTAACATCCCTGTGATTCATCTGTGTCTTCAGCTTCCAACTGTGTCCCCTTGTTACTTGTTACTGTGTGTGTGTGTGTGTGTGTGTGTGTGTGTGTGTGTGTGTGTGTGTGTGTGTGTGTGTGTGTGTGTGTGTGTGTGTGTGTGTGTGTGTGTGTGTGTGTGTGTGTGTGTGTGTGTGTGTGTGTGTGTGTGTGTGTGTGTGTGTCGGGCCGAATAGATAAAATTTGCGAGTTTGGTTTATATGGTAACGTTCTTCTTGCCGAATAAGGCAAGCGAAAATTTGTGTATGCAATAATTTCGCAATAATCATTCTGAACCCAACGAAAAAAAAAATTTCATTGTTTGTTTATTATTAAATAATTGTAAGCTTATCTCGGGTCTAGTTCAGTGGTAGAGTACTGTGGACTCTGATACAGAGTTAGCAGGTTCGAGTCCTGATGTGGACGTAGAGACAATGTTTGTGAATAATTTCGCCTGTTTGCTAATTGTTAAGCATTTAAAATCTCTTTCGTTGTCCACTGCATGTGGCAGGATTCGATGAAATAACTTTCAAAACGAGCTTGGTGCCCGGGGATATGGTGCCCGGGGGTATGGTGCCCAGGGGTATGGTGCCCGGGGGTATGGTGCCCGGGGGTATGGTGCCCGGGGGTATGGTGCCCGGGGGTATGGTGCCCGGGGATATGGTGCCCGGGGGTATGGCGCCCGGGGATATGGTGCCCGAGGATATGGTGCCCAGGGGTATGGTGCCCGGGGGTATGGTGCCCGGGGGTATGGTGCCCGGGGGTATGGGGGAATCTGGCTCCGGCTGGACGCCCATACTTATCTTGGGTCTAGCTCAATAGTAGTGTTCTGTGGACTGATACAGAGTTAGCAGGTTCGAGTCCTGCTGTGGACGTAGAGAAAATACACAAATAACCCGCACATAGAAGAGAAGAGCTTACGACGATGTTTCAGTCCAACTTGGATCATTTACAAATTTACTTTGTAAATGGTGTGACTTTGTAAATGGCCCAAGTCGGACCGAAGCGTCGGCGTAAGCTCCTCTTTTATGTGCGCGTTATTTGTGTATTATTCCAGTCACGGTATTGTGCGTTTTTTTGTTATTCATCAACAACTTTATAAATGCTGCCATCATAATTCATATTTCAATTACTCCTTAATGGAGGTAGTTGCCTTGGTGGGTTCTCTGTACAAGGAATTGGAGCTATCCTCCCTTTATATCTGTTCTGACGGCCTCCCATTCTACATTAACAAGGCAATATATATTCCCTAATATCTTAGTATTGCCCTTGAATACAAGTATATAATTTTTAAATGCAACCACTCCATGTTTAAAGTCAATATTTGATCCTGAGAAATCTTTTACTCACTCCCTCTAGCTGTGATCGGTGCTTATAACAGGTGTGTGGGTGCAGTACACGGTGTATATGAATGCGTATATATATATATATAATTGTGTATCACTACACAGAACCGCAGGTGTGACTGATGCTCCAGTGTCAGCTGACTGTAGCGTCCTCTGTTACCATGGTAACCACTCACACCACCAATCTATACCTTGGCTCTTGCTTATTTATTTATTTATTTATTTATTTATTTATTTATTTATTTAGAAATTTTAGCATACAAACAGAGGTACAAAAAATACAGGTAAGAGCAGCATGCCAAAGCCACTTATATGCATAGCATTACGGGCTGGCTTAAAATTAACTTAAGATTAACTAAGCAATGATGAAATCAGTGATAAGACATTATTGTAAACAGATAACTATAAAATACAAATGAGTATTACAAAGACAGGTCCTATGGTTGCTTAAACTCTCTATGGTTTATAACCACTTCATGGCTGTAATAATTACTAGGTTAATTCAGCTAGCGAAGAGACCTTAACTAGTGTAAAAACACATACATGTATAAACCAAATAAAGCTTATCTTATCTTAGGTTAGGTAAGGTTCGTCAGGACACAGAACAAGTGTTTCCTGACGCGGGTCTTAGAGGATGACCCGCCGTTGGAGCTTTATCTTATAATGGCTTCTGAAAAAAGATAAAGAACACATGCAATTATCTATCTTTTTTTCCTATGTACTTATTTAATTTTTTTTTTAAAGTGAACCGGCGGTATTCCACCTAGGCACGGTGACCTAAAAAGAAATTCGAAAGTTTTTCCTTGTAAATTTAGTAATTTACACAGGAGAAAGGGTTACTAGCCCGTTGTTCCTGGCATTATAGTCGCCTCTTATGACACGCATGGCTTACGGAGGAAGATTTTTTTTCCATTTTCCCATGGAGATAAATAAAGAAGAACAAGAACTATTAAGAAAAAAAAAGAAAACCCAGATAGGTGTGTAAATATATATGCATGTACATGTATGTGTAGTGTTTACCTGGAGTTTACCTGGAGAGAGTTCCGGGGGTCAACGCCCCCGCGGCCCGGTCTGTGACCAGGCCTCCTGGTGGATCAGAGCCTGATCAACCAGGCTGTTGCTGCTGGCTGCACGCAAACCAACATACGAGCCACAGCCCGGCTGGTCAGGAACCGACTTTAGGTGCTTGTCCAGTGCCAGCTTGAAGACTGCCAGGGGTCTGTTGGTAATCCCCAATATGTATGCTGGGAGGCAGTTGAACAGTCTCGGGCCCCTGACACTTATTGTGACTTAAGTGTAAGTAGAAGTAGCAAGACGTACCTGTTATCCCGCGTGTATATGATACAGAAAAAAGACACCAGCAATCCTACCATCATGTAAAACAATTACAGGCTTTCGTTTTACACTCACTTGGCAGGACGGTAGTACCTCCCTGGGTGGTTGCTGTCTACCAACCTACTACCACAGGACGGTAGTACCTCCCTGGGTGGTTGCTGTTTACCAACCTACTACCACAGGACGGTAGTACCTCCCTGGGTGGTTGCTGTCTACCAACCTACTACCACAGGACGGTAGTACCTCCCTGGGTGGTTGCTGTCTACCAACCTACTACCTAGGACTTATTTAGATATAAATTATAAATAAGTCATTTACTTCACTGATTGCTCTAACACTGTACATAATTAACTATGTAATGACCTACAAGCTTCGCATAGCAAAGAGCTTTCTGTATTGTAGTTTATACATGTCACTTGTATTACATATTCCACTTTATAGAAATGAAGTTGCTAAACCTGGAGGAGGCCTGGTCATGGACCGGGCTGCGGGGGCGTTGACCCCCAGAACACCTTCCAGGTATTAACCAGTGAATGAATAATCATCCTGATGAGGTATTAGTTAAATCTAGTTAGGCCCAACTTAAAAAAACAAGTCATATAGATAAGAGCAGAGGCATAAGGCGGTGTAACAGGCCTCCAATAATACATATTATTTTTTTCAGCATTGGCCGTCTCCCACCAAGGCCGGGTGACCCGAAAAAGAAGAAAGTTTTTCTTCTTTTTACATTTAGGAGAAAGGGTTACTAGCCCCTTAATAATACGTGTATTGATGAATAAATTAATGGTACCTCGTGTGAATATGGTATACAATACCGACAAGCTGATATTCAATTCAATTCAAAGTTTATTCTCTATAAGGAAGACATGTACAACAGTTAGATATCTTTATTCATAAACGTTTCGCCTACACAGTAGGCTTCATCAGTCGAGTACAGAGGAATCAGCAGAAGCAGTATAGATGTAAAGACGATGTAATTATTCAGTCCATCACCCCCCTTAAAGATGTAGCTTTGCAGTGGTCCTTCAGTCTGGAGAAGTTTTGCTTCATAGTGAAGCAACAGTATGGAGACACCGTCAAAGGTGAGGAACAGCTCACTAGTAGAAGAACGAATGGAATAATCGAGATGGCAGGTCACTGTCAAATCCAACTTTTTCTACTTATAACTAGTGAAAAAGACATCGAAGATACAGTTACAAGTGGGAAGGCTGGTTTTGACGCGGACCTGCCCTCTCGATGATTCCATTCTTTCTTCTGCTATTGAGCTGTGCCTCGCCTTTGACTGTGTATGTCTCCATACTGTTGCTTATTGATAGATTTGGTAATTGTCTTGGGAATTTTTTGAACCTATAGAAAAGGGGCCCATTAAAAGAGACTGATTTAAAGGAGAGGCATCTGTAATTTCAAGGAAGACGGCCATAGTTACTCATCCCGGTTCAATTTTGAGATACTGTAACTACCGGACTTTTGCTTTATAGTGTTACAGACAGCAATTAGGGCAATTAGTGGCTCTGGTGGCCTGGTGGTTAACGCTCTCGCTTCACACGGTGAGGGCCTGGGTTCGATTCCCAGCCCGAGTAGAAACATTGGACGTGTTTCTTTCCACCTGTTGTCTATGTTCCCCATCAGTAAAATGGGTACCTGGGTGTGGGTCGCATCCTGGGACACTGACCTAAGGAGGCCTGGTCACAGACCGGGCCGCGGGGGCGTTGACCCCCGGAACTCTCTCCAGATCTCCAGATAAACTCTCCAGCTTCTGTGCTGCTGTCAGTAACACTATAAAGCAAAAGTCCGGTAGTTACAGTATCTCAAAATTGCTAATCAACAGGATATTACCGATTCTGCAAACTGCTGTTACATGATGTCAACAAGTCCCTCTGTAACCATCTGTCCCACCTTTGTTGCACTACGACTACCACCTCTACCCACACGTCGCTTCACCTGACTCCTGCCACTATATATACGCGTTTTCTTAGTTTTCTCTGCATTAGGACTGAAGAAGCCACTCGTGGCGAAACGTTTCCTTTAATAAATGTCCTGAACTGTACATAAGTGTCTTTTTCCACGTCTTGTCGGTATCACCATACCATATCCTCAATAAGACACATGTGCATCAGTTAGGTATCTTTATTCCGAAACGTTTCGTCTACACAGTAGGCTTCAGTCGAGTACAGAAAAATTGGTAGAAGCAGTAGAGTTGTGAAGACGATGTTATCGGTTCATCTCCCTTTAAGACGACCCATTATGTACCTTTGTAATCTTTTGACTACCGCCCACAGGATGGGTATGGGGTGCATAAAGATATTAAACTAAAGTGTGTGTGTGTGGTGTGTGTGACTCAACAATCAATATTTGCACCAATAACTCATTACAGTTGTGACCGGGTGTGGAAGTGTGAATTGCTCATTACTCTATAATTTGTTCATGATTGTAGCCAAAGTATAAACGTAAGTAACCATTCTACAGAATTCATTACCTTTGTAACTTGTGAGCTCATTACCCTTGTACCTAGTTCAGCTATCAAAACTTTGGGGGCCCAGTCCCTGGACCCATTACATACCTCTGTAATCTGTAAATATCTTTGTAACTTGTCATGATTGTGACCAGACTTACCTGGAGTTCATTACCTTTGTAAATTGTGAGTTCATTACCTCTGTAACTTGCTCAGCTATCAAGATAACTTTGGAGTCCAGTCCCTGGACCAATTATGTACCCCTGTAATCTTTTGACTACCGCCCACAGGATGGGTATGGGGTGCATAATAAACATATTAAACTAACTAACCTTTAAGACGTAGTTCTGAGGTGGTCAGTTCCTCAGCCTAGAGAAGAGTATTTGTTCCATATTCTGAAACAATGTGAAGTTGAAGACTTGAAGTGGCAGTATGGAGCCTTATATACTGTCAGAAGGTGAGATGTAGTCCCACTTGTAAAAGGGTGATGGATTAATTACATCGTCTTCACATCTCCACTGCTTCTATCAACTTCTCTGTACTCGACTGAAGAAGTCTACAGTGTAGGAGAAACGTTTCAGAATAAAGGTACTCAACTGTTACACATGTGTCGCACTTACCAGGCCTACTGGCCCATGCTAGGCAGGTCCAAGTCACATCCAACCAAACCCACTTACGTACTTATCCAACCTATTTTTAAAGCTACTCAAGAGTTTGTTCCACTCATCCACAACTGTTACCAAAGCAATGCTTTCCTATATCCTTTCTAAATCTAATATTTTCTAACTTGAATCCATTGCTGCAAATCTTGTCTTGGTAAGATATTTTTAGCACTTTATTTTTATCCCCTTTATTTATTCCTGTTTTCTATTTATACACTTCCGCTTGTCTACTAAAACTCTATATATCAGCATTTCCTTTCTCATCGCTAAACCTGCTTTTATCCAACTTGAATTCCATTTATCGAATTATTTCTTGCTTAGATATCCTCAGCATCTCTTATACCATTCTCCAACTTATATACTTCATTTGTCTACCCACAGTCTACGTGTTTCATGAATATAGATTCAGGGCTCTTAGTCTGTCTTCGTATGAGATTCCTTATGCAGTGAATTAAGTTCTCATCCTCTATTTTTTCCAATGTATTTTCTCCATTTTGTATTGTGGAGTATAAAACTGCACCACGTCATCTGAATGAGGACTTACTAATGAAGTATAGCGCTGTAGAATATCTTAAGTAGCAAGTGATATCAGAGATAATACATTGGTCAAATTTTCCCTCTCAGCAGTTTTTTAATATTTTTGGCAGTATCTTGTTGCTCAGTAATTTTGTCACATATACTGCTTCTAAGTTAATTATGTTCAGGTTAACTTTACAAATAGTTTTTGCAATGTTGTGTTCAATATCTGCAATGTTAGGTAAAAGGACACAAGTGCAACTAATGTGACATTTTACTGTGGCAACGTTTCGCTCTCCAGGAACTTTATTGTCGGTAATTCTGCCAACATTAATACAGTGTCTGCATGAAGTCCATGATAATTACAGACGTAAATTGTATATAATAAAGTAATTATTAATGGAATACTAACAAAGGGTTGGTTCAAACGTGCAATAATGTAGATAAGTGGTTCAGAGAACCGCATATGCAGCACTCAAATGTTGCATATGCACTCGGCAAGACAGATACTCAGGTGTTGCATACATGTGTTACTCATCAGGATAACCTAAACAAAGGCACTTTGATGTACTGTATTCCCATTGTTGTCTAAAATACCACCGTATAGGTGACGTTTTTTCAGTCCAGTGATTGAAAACCATCTCTTAACCGAAACATTTCCTCAATGAATATTGTAGTATAATATTTTTGTCTTATTTACATATAGGTTTGTAATAAATTTATTGTTCTTGTGATTATTACATAGCCAGGAGCCCATTGACCTCAAGTGATCAATGCTATTTATGTGCCATGATGCTGGCATATTCTGTGCCAAATACTTTCTCCAATATTTCAGCAGCTGTTTTCACGGAAACTTAAATCTTATAAGATATACAGTATCCACAACTAAGTTGTTTATTAATATGAATTACGCAGTTAAATATCTTGTAGTGAATTATTATTTAGCTGTACGATAACTCCAGAAGTATTGTACATCCGTTTCTTTGTCATTCGTTATTCTTGCTACGGGAGTTTTTATTTTTTTTTCTGAACCTTAAAGAGTTTTAAAACTAAATATATTATGTATAATAGATTCAAAGGATAATTAGTGGGTTGTTATGAGTTATTGCGTCTTTGCTAACCTCAGAGAAGATAAAACATTGTTAGCAAAACTTGCATCTAAGCCTTGCGGGATGGTAGCTCCCACTGATTGCTAACTTTACTGCTACTTTGAAAATGCTCTCACTAGAGAGGTATATAAATATTTATTTTGGTTTAGATAATCAATACGTTACATTAAGTATTGTTGCATTTTGAATGCATTTATCAGGGATATAGGGTGTCATAATTAATTTAACTTTGATTTACTCGCAAAGAATTTTAATTACTTTATGTAAGATGAATATAAAATGTTAAAAATTTCACTTATGAGTCTATACTTTGCTAATAAAACTGGGAAATAGAGTAAAATAACCATCAGTATGTTTATATTTCTGGGTGCTTCTAATGACGACTTTATGAATTTATAGTAAGTAAGTAAGTAAGTAAGTTTATTCAGGTATACACAAATACAGTTAAAAATTATCATATAAATATGTGTAGAGAACGGATAGTCAGACAGAGTGACTGGGGTCCTTTGACTTATATATACGCGTAAAGAAGATAAATTTTAAAATTTCTGAGTTTTCTTTTCGAAAAATATGAACAAAGTTAAGAAACTGTGTGAGTGAGGTAGCAGTGTGTGTATATAGTAGTGAGTGCACGTGTTTACGTTGCCGCCGATTTATATTGAGTATTTATCTACAATTAAGTGCGGTAAAGGGCTATTTCGTTTACTTTTGTAGAGTTAATGTATTATTACTTGGGTAAGTTGGGTGAAGGCTGGGTGATATGCATGACAGTGGTGGTAAATAAGGCTTGAAGGGTTGACCCCAGTGTGCACCTAGAATTAGATCAGCTGATGGTTGCTTTCGCTCACTAGAACAGCTTGCCATCTTATTCCTCTTATTAATGACATAACTACACAGTTTGTGACACCACCACATGTAATATTTAATTATCATGCTACACGGAAGCTTATTTGATACCTCGAGGAAAATGATTTAAACTTAATTAAGCTCTTAGTCCGGGCGTCTGAAAATTAATAATCACACGCTGATTATTCATACTACTGTACTATAACGATTCTCATGGATATACTAATATATAATAACTGGATTGATGTGTCTCATTTCATAGGTGTAGTAATACATAACTGGCTTAAGTTTTAGTTACTAATTACAACTTGTCGGAACTTTGGCATTAGTTAACATTTCGTAATATAAACACCGATTCTTACCATATAATAACATTAACTGTGTATATTGTTATTTTGGGAGATATTAGTGAATATATAACCAAGACAAGACTCGCAGCAGTGGGTTCAAGTTGGAGAAACTAGAATTATTATTATTATTATTATTATTATTATTATTATTATAATCAAGAGTGTCTAACAAAAAAACGTCAAAACCTTCTGTTCAGGCTGAGAAAACTTAAACAGGAAAACAAAATACATCAGTGTTTCACGCGAGATGGGAAAATACTAGTAAGGAAAACATCAACAGGACAACAATATACCATCTCAAACGAACATGATTTCTCTACCTTCCTTAGAAAAGCTGACATTTCTGTAACAGATTAGATAAGTGCCCTTAATACATATATACGTGTGGTGCATATAGTGTACCTTACTATTATATTGTGCATTATTATTTTTATTATTTTTCTTCACTAGCTAATGCCAACTACCTCCAATACTCTATACTTCTTTCTTACTGCTATTAATTGCTCATAATTTTAAATTACAAGTCAAATCTTACTCCAAATTAATAATATTCATTATTCTTACCTGTCCATTTAATTTTGTTTATCACTACTTGTTTTTTAGTCACTTTTCATTTTGTATGCAATTAGTGTATATTCCAATTACTTTTTTGCAAGTACCAAAACTATCTTTTGCTAGCTAGTACCAACTACCTCATTTTTTTTTACTTTTTATCGTGCAGTAAACTGCTCAATTTATTTAATATTACAAATCAGATCTTACTCCTAAACCAATATTATTTCATAGTGACCATCTGTCCATTTAACTTTGTTTACCATTACTTAATTTTAGTCCCTTATATATTTTCTCCTTTATTTTAGCTTTATATAACTACCCTAGTTTATATATTAACAATTGTTAAAATAATCAAGGTGCTATTCTCAGGTGCTAAAGTAGAATAAGTTCACAATTTTGCCATTATATTCCAAAGCTCATTTATTTGATTACCACTTTATTGTTCACCACAACTTATATTAGTCCCTTTTATATTATAATTTTATACTATAATTCTAACTTTAAAGAATTACCTTTATAGTACTACCTACTATCATATTCCCAAGCTCCATTATTTGATCATCACTTTATTTGTATTAGTCCCTTTTATATTGTCTCCTTTATTTTAGGTTAAAAAAAAAAAAAAAAACTACCTTAGCTCATTATTTTACATTTGTTAAATAATTCAGGTGCTATTTTTTAGCTTAAGACTATTTACTTTGTTTTATACTTAATTCTAACTATAGATTCACTACAAATCTTATGATTACAAGCATTGATCCTGATACCAACCTCTTATTTAATGACTTAAATGAATCAAACAGTTACTGTAATTACTACACTGCAGAACAATCAAAGGCACTTCTCAGTGCCAACAACAACATAACTATCTTTAACTACAATATCAGATCTTTAAGCAAGCATTACGATGACCTCATAGCATTACTAAATTCCTTACATGCCAATATGTCCATCATTACACTAACTGAAACCTGGCTAAAGCCTGATAGTACAGATGTCTATGCCATTCCTGGTTACACAGCCATACACAACTGTAGGCCAGACCAACAAGGGGGTGGCACAGCCATATACTACTCAGACCAACTAGAATGTATCACTAATACTTGCACAAGGGATGAACATGGGGAATATATAATAGCCAAATTCAAATCCAAATACCTACAAAAGCCTCTCACATTGATAAACATCTACAGAGTTCCACAGTCAAACATTAGCCAATTTAGTCAAAACCTAGGAAGTATGATAACTGATGCACGCATGAACAAAGATCACTTACTACTCTCAGGTGACTTCAATATAAATCTCCTGCAAGACCAGGACCCACACGTTACTGAATTCACAAACACAATGAGTAACTGTATGTTGCTACCAACAGTAACAAAACCTACAAGAGTTACAGAGACTAGTGTTTCCCTACTTGACCACATCTGGACCAACACCATATCCCCTTTAAAATCAGGCATAATTACAGATAATACCACAGACCACTACCCTACTTTCCTCATAACAACTCTTGGTAAACTACCCCAAGACACTACTAAAGTCACCTTCAGACTTCACAATGAGGCAGCCATTAATAACTTCACAACAGCAGTAGCAAATATTGACTGGCACATTGAGCTAGAAATCTATACAGATATTGACGAATGTATTAATAATTTTATAAAAAAGACCCAATACCTCTATAACAAGCACTGCCCTAAAAAAACTAAACAGATGACAGCTAAGAGACTGAACAGTCCCTGGCTAACACCCAGCATTCTCAAATCCATAAATACAAAACACCAATATGTAAAACAGTACAGAATGGGTCGCATAACCAGAGACCAAACAAAACGTTACTCGTCAATCCTAACCAGCCTGATAAGAAGGGCAAAAAAATTGTATTATGAGAACAGATTATCCAACTTACGAGGTGATATAAAAAAGACCTGGAAAACCCTATCAGAAATTCTGGGAACAAAAAAGATATCACGAAATAGCGAAATAAAATTAGCAAAATCAGATGAACCCCAACTCCCACCAACAGAAACAGCAAACAGACTCAATGATTTCTTCTCCACTATAGGACAAAACCTTGCCAATAAAATCCCAAGCTCAGATACCCCACCAAATGACTACCTCACCAGCAACTACCCGAACACACTGTTCCTAGCTCCGACTAACCCATACGAAGTCTCCCTTATTATCAACGCACTAAAAAACAAGGCAGGAGATTTAAATACCTTACCACCCTTTATATACAAAAAAGTGTCACAAGTGCTATCACCAATCATTGCAACACTCTTTAACAAATCCATTGAATCCTCCACCTTCCCCACTGTACTCAAAATAGCAAGGGTCACCCCGATCCACAAAGGAGGAGACCAAACAGAGTTGAATAACTATAGGCCAATATCCAACTTACACCCTCTCTCAAAAATCTTCGAAAAATTAATTCATAAACGAATCTACTCCTACCTTATCTCCCAAAACATACTCAACCCCTGCCAATTTGGATTCAGGCCTAATAAAAATACTAATGATGCTATTATACACATGCTAGAACATATATACACTGCAATAGAGAAAAAAGAAGTCCCACTGGGGATCTTCATTGACTTACGTAAAGCTTTTGATACAGTTGACCATGACTTGCTCCACGTAAAATTGTCACACTATGGTATTAGAGGGCACTCCCTCAACTACCTCAAGTCATACCTCAGCAACAGAAGCCAATATGTGTACGCAAATGGGGCAAACTCTTCTGCACAACCAATTACAGTTGGTGTCCCACAGGGAAGTGTCCTTGGCCCTCTTCTCTTTCTCCTATACATAAATGACCTACCAAATGCTTCGCAATTACTCAAACCCACACTATTTGCAGATGACACTACATACGTCTTCTCCCACCCGAGCCCAGTCACGCTAGCCAATACTGTAAATACCGAATTACAGAAAATATCTACCTGGATGAGGACTAACAAACTTACACTAAACATTGACAAAACCTACTTCATTCAGTTTGGTAACAGAGCTACAGATGTCCCTCTTAACATAAAGATAAATGGATCACCTATCACAAAGCTAACAGAGGGAAAATTCTTAGGAATCCACCTTGATAATAGACTCAAATTTCATACACATATACAACAAATTTCTAAGAAAATTTCCAAGACTGTAGGCATACTATCGAAGATACGGTACTATGTTCCACAGTCAGCCCTCCTGGCCCTATATCACTCTCTTATTTACCCCTATCTCACCTATGGAATTTGTGCATGGGGCTCAACAACAATTAACCATCTCAGACCACTAATTACCCAAAAAAAGGCTGCAGTTAGAATGATAACAAATTCTCACTACAGGCAGCACACTCCACCAATATTCAATACACTAAACCTACTCACCATACAAAACATCCATACTTATTACTGCACCTATTACATGCATAGAACACTTAACTCTGATATTAACCCTTCCCTCAAACATCTCCTTGCCAACCTCAACAGAACACATGACCATAACACAAGGCATAGATCACTCTTTGATGTTCCTCGTGACATCTCACACTATGCAAAAACTCAATGCACATAAAAGGCCCTAAAATCTGGAATTCATTACCTGTTTACCTGGAGTTTACCTGGAGAGAGTTTCGGGGGTCAACGCCCCCGCGGCCCGGTCTGTGACCAGGCCTCCTGGTGGATCAGCGCCTGATCAACCAGGCTGTTGCTGCTGGCTGCACGCAAACCAACGTACGAGCCACAGCCCGGCTGATCAGGAACTGACTTCAGGTGCTTGTCCAGTACCAGCTTGAAGACTGCCAGGGGTCTGTTGGTAATCCCCCTTATGTGTGCTGGGAGGCAGTTGAACAGTCTCGGGCCCCTGACACTTATTGTATAAAAGAAACACTACCTGTTTATAAATTCAAGTCTCTTCTCAAAGATCACTTACTCACCCAAAACCAAATAAATACTGAATAACTGAACCTTATAAATTGTATATCTTAAATGTTTCTCACAATTATATCACATAAATGTTAAACCTAAAACCCAATCTAACTTGATTATTTTTTAAATACACTACCTAACAGAATACTCCATATGACTGAATGTACAACAATGCATGCAACCATATGACCTGTCTTTGTAATACTCACTTGTGCTTTATAGTAATCTGTTTACATTAATGTTTTATCACTGATTTCATCATTGCTTAGTTAATCTTAAGTTAATTTTAAGCCAGCCCGTAATGCTATGCATAGTATAAGTGGCTTTGGCATGCTGCTCTTATCTGTATTTTTTTGTACCTCTGTATGTGTGCTCAAATTGTTAATAAATAAGGGAGAAGCGCTAAACCCGGAGGATTATACAGCGCCTGGGGGGGGATGTGGAAGGCATTCAGGCTTAATTCGGGGAACTGGAGCACAGATCCAATTCCCTAAATCAAGAGCCCCTCACCAACATCAAGGAACCTTCCTTGAGGGGGGAGAAACTAGAAAAGATATAGGAAAGCATTGGTTTTGTAATAGTTATGTCTGAGTGGGATAAACTCCCGAGTAGCTTCAGTAATTAAGTTAGAAGTAAGTTTATTCAGGTATACACAGTTACATAGATTATCATACATAGCAGCATGTGTTGAGAACCTACGATAACCCAAAAAAGTCAAAGTTAGGGTTAGCGTCATATCTATAGGATGGTAGATAGCAACCATCCAGGGAGGTACTGCCCTCCTGTACTAGGAGGTTGGTAGATAGCAACCATCCAGGGAGATACTGCCCTCCTGTAGTAGGAGGTTGGTAGAAAGCAACCATCCAGGGAGATACTGCCCTCCTGTAGTAGGAGGTTGGTAGATAGCAACCATCCAGGGAGATACTGCCCTCCTGTAGTAGGAGGTTGGTAGATAGCAACCATCCAGGGAGATACTGCCCTCCTGTAGTAGGAGGTTGGTAGATAGCAACCATCCAGGGAGATATTGCCCTCCTGTACTAGGAGGTTGGTAGATAGCAACCATCCAGGGAGATACTGCCCTCCTGTACTAGGAGGTTGGTAGATAGCAACCATCCAGGGAGATACTGCCCTTCTGTAGTAGGACGTTATTAGACAGCAACCATCCAGGGAGATACTGCCCTCCTGTGACCGGGTGTGGAAGTGTGAATTGCTCATTACTCTATAATTTGTTCATGATTGTAGCCAAAGTATAAACGTAAGTAACCATTCTACAGAATTCATTACCTTTGTAACTTGTGAGCTCATTACCTTTGTACCTAGTTCAGCTATCAAAACTTTGGGGGCCCAGTCCCTGGACCCATTACGTACCTCTGTAATCTGTAAATACCTTTGTAACTTGTCATGATTGTGACCAGACTTACCTGGAGTTCATTACCTTTGTAAATTGTGAGTTCATTACCTTTGTAAATTGTGAGTTCATTACCTCTGTAACTTGCTCAGCTATCAAAACTTTGGAGTCCAGTCCCTGGACCAATTATGTACCTCTGTAATCTTTTGACTACCGCCCACAGGATGGGTATGGGGTGCATAATAAACATATTAAACTAAAACTAACTAACTGTAGTAGGAGGTTGGTAGATAACAACCATCCAGGGAGATACTGCCCTCCTGTAGTAGGAGGTTGGTAGATAGCAACCATCCAGGGAGATACTGCCCTCCTGCAGTAGGAGGTTGGTAGATAACAACCATCCAGGGAGATACTGCCCACCTGTAGTAGGAGGTTGGTAGACAGCAACCATCCAGGGAGATACTGCCCTCCTGTAGTAGGAGGTTGGGAGATAGCAACCATCCAGGGAGATACTGCCCTCCTGTAGTAGGAGGTTGGTAGATAGCAACCATCCAGGGAGATACTGCCCTCCTGTAGTAGGAGGTTGGTAGATAGCAACCATCCAGGGAGATACTGCCCTCCTATAGTAGGAGGTTGGTAGATAGCAACCATCCAGGGAGGTACTGCCCTCCTGTAGTAGGAGGTTGGTAGATAGCAACCATCCAGGGAGATACCACCCTCCTGTAGTAGGAGGTTGGTAGATAGCAACCATCCAGGGAGATACTGCCCTCCTGTAGTAGGAGGTTGGTAGATAGCAACCATCCAGGAAGGTACAGCCCTTCTGTAGTAGTAGGTTATTAGACAATAGTCATCCAGGGAGGTACAACCTAATTTTCTAATTAACCCTTTGAGGGTTTTCGTCGTACTAGTACGTCTTACGCGTAGGGGTTTTTGACGTACTAGTACTCATAAATTCTAGCGACCTCAAATCTAGTGGGAGAAAGCTGGTAGGCCTTCATATGAAAGAATGGGTCTATGTGGTCAGTGTGCACAGTCTAAAAAAAATCCTGCAGCACACGGTGCATAATGAGAAAAAAAAAACTTTTTCCATTTTTTTTTAATAAATCAGCGACTTTGCAGTGTATTTTCGTATAGTATTTATTGTTGTATTCTAGTTTTCTTGGTCTCATTTTATAGAATGGAAGACATATTACTGAAATTGAGATGATTTTGACTGGTTTTACAATGAAAGGTGCCTTGAAATTGAGCTCAAAGTAGCAGAAATGTTCGATTTTTACCAAACTTCAAAAGTAAACAAATCGTGCCAAGCGTGCAATACACGTCAACTGGTGAGTCTAATATTCTTTCACAAGTGCACCAATAATATTTATACCATTTTTTACACTAATGCAGTAGTCTGCATAACAGTAAATCTTATATTTTTTGTGAGAATAAAAATTCAAAGTGGAAAGCAAAAGAATATAAGAGGGGCCTTGAGACGTGACTAATGACTAGAGGAAATGTCATTTTAGTGCCAGGAATGTCTTTCTTGTTTATTCTGGACCCTATTCCGAAATTGGCATCTTTTGAAATTTGTGTGAAATTGGCAAAATTGCTAAATTCTGACCACTGTACTGGATAGTTGAATTTATAAATGGGTGGTTTCTTGCACCCATTCGATAGAAAAAATGGAGTTCTAGCGAAATATTCATGTTTTTTGTCGACTAGTACAGTGAAATTGGCCGAAAATGGGGCTCAAAGTGGGCAAAATCGCCGATCCGTAAACATCGCCGAGACCGCTAACTTTGCGAGAGCATAATTCCGTAAGTTTTCTATCAAATTTCAAACTTTTGGTGTCGTTATGATCGGGAAAAGATTCTCTATCTTTTCATAAGAGAAAGTAATTTTTTTTTTTTTTAAATTTGGCCGACCCTGAGAACGAGTTTCGGAGAGGGCCTGTCGACCCTCAAAGGGTTAATGTAAAATGAAAGTTTGTTAAATTTTTTGTACTGGCATGATTGCCAGTACAAAAAATTGGTTTGTTTGTTTACAGTTTTGATACAATTATAAAACAAATATGATTTGATACATTTACGTGTTCAGAAGCAGCCACTTTTTTTATGCAAAACATTTGAGCAAGTTAATCCTAAAACTTGTCTACTACTTAATTCCAGTCCTAACATATAATTTAGTCATTGTGTAGCAGTACAACATTAAGGTAATTGAGATTCCCAAATTAGGTAGTAAGAATAGGCTAGCTGTTGAAAAGGAATTCACAATGAGTATGATGAGACAAGTTGCAGACAATTTATAATAAATTTATATCATATCAGTGATATACATTTTATGAAGTGATGATGATAATGCTTGAATATTTACAATCACTTACTTGATATACCATTTAAGTAAGATTTAACAATTGTAGATTGGGAACTTTTGGTATTTTTTGGCAGAGTTCCATATTTTTGTGTGTGTTATTTTCATGGAATTTCTAAACAGGTTGAGTCATGCATGTGGCTTATCACAGATAAGCATTCATTGTATTGTATCAGTGTGGTTTATTGCATCTCCAGAAAAAGTTTAAGCTCTGGGTAAATGTTTGTACCGAGTATCCTGAATACATAGCATGCACAATAGTAAGTGTGGATAATTTTGTAAGTTAATCAAATTTGATTGGGGGGGCATGTGTTGCCTGGAACCTGAATGAATGATTATTCTAAGAATTTTTCTAAGTAACAATGGGTTGCAGGTCATTTACTGTTGTGTATCCCCATACACAAATACCATAAAGGTAGGGATAAATTAGAGAATAGTACAGAGTGAGCAAGGATGTTTAAGGTACATAATACGTAGTGTATTTTTGAGAGAATGCCCACCGTTTTGGAAATTTTTTTTAGTTTGCTGTCAATTTATATACCCAAGAATTTACCCTTATCCTGCCCTTTGCTTTGTGTGTTATTTATCTTTATGTTCAAATGAAAATTTTCAGATTTGTTTTTAAATATTGTGAGTACGAGTCTGTAAGTCATGCCTGAGATAGATATCTTTCCAGCTTGACATTAATTGTGTTGTTGAGTGTAGCAGGCTCTACATTTGAGATGACAAAAGTTGTCATCTTCTAAAACATTAGGAAGGTCATTGGTGTAGATGAAGACTAACAGAGGGCCAATAACACTGCCCTGTGGAACATCTTTGTTGGTTGATTGGGCTGCTGAAGCACATTTATTAATGGTCACATGTTGATGTCTTGCTAAGGCAAGCTTTCATGTTTGAGAGAGCATACCCTCAGACTCTACAATGTTCTGATTTGTTCAGCAGATGTTGTGCTCTGCTGTATTGAGTGCTTTTTTTTTTTTTTAGATTGATAAGGAGGTCTACTGGGTGTTCATTATTTTCAAGAGAGGAATAGATTGAGCCGAGCTTTTCGTTATTGCATTGTTGGTGCTTGTCCCGACCTGAAGCCAAACTGACAAGGGTTCAGAATACTGTGTTTAGTTTTGAATTCACATATGATATTTTTTCCCAACATTTTTGATGGAAACTGGCCTGTAATTACATATTGACTTAGGTTTGGTCACCATTTTTATAGATTGTAATCCTAGTTTAACCCGTAAACAGTCCAAACGTATATATATGTTCACTACCGTACTGCCCCAACTTTTTTGAGAAAAAAAGCATTGTTGTTTTTTAATAGGAAAAAAGAGCATATGGTACCCAGGCATCCCCAATTATTTTAATATGGTGCACAGTGAGTGCTCACACCCATTCTCACATGTCTAAGCGACTCAGGCTTATCGTGGCAATGTTAAATGTAGGACACATAAAACGTATATATACGTTTGGGGCACTAGCGGTAGAAACGTATATATACCCTTGGACCGTTTACGGGTTAAATATCTTAGGGAAATTTTTACTGGACTGTATGTACTTTTAATACTAGGATATAGAATAATAGTAATGCTTACACAAGTAACCCACACACAGGAGAAAGAAACTTGTAATGATATTCCAGTTACAGTATTGTGCCTTTTTGTTTTTTGTAGTAATGTTTATTTTCCTCATGGCTACTCTATAAATTTGTTTTATTTTGTATAAGTACATGGTGTTGAAACTTTAAGACTTAGTGTTTTAACCCTTTCACTGTCGAGACCCCCTGCTCACAAACTTGCTCTCAGTGTCGAAGAATTTAAAAAAAAAAAAAAGTTTTTCTTGTGAAATGATAGAGAATCTTTTCCCAATGGTAATAACACCAAAATTGCGAAATTTTATGGAAAACTTATGGAATTACGCTCTTGCGAAGTTAGCGGTCTCGGCAACATATACGCATCAGTGATTTTGCCCACTTTGAGCCTTATTTTTAGCCAATTCCATTGTTCCAACCGATCAAACTCGTAGCTATTTCACTAGAGATCCATTTGTTCTTTCGAGTGAGTACAAGAAACTGGCTATTTACCAATTTCAACTACCCAATAAAGTGGTCAGAAATTGGCAATTTGGAGAATTTCACACAAATTTCAAAAGGTGTCAGTTTCAAAATAGGGTCCAGAATAATCAGTGCAGACATTCCTGAAACTAAAATTTTCTCTGTTCATTAGTCATGTCTCCAGGCCCCTCATACATTACTCTTCCTTTCCATTTTGAGTTTTTATTCACACAAAAAATAGAAGATTTACTGTTATGCAGGCTACTGCATTATTATAATAATTGTATAAATAATGTCAACCCATTCATGACTGCATATTAGACTGGCCAGTTGGACACGTATTGGATGGTGATGTCATTTGTTTACTCTTGAACATTTGCAAAAATCCAACATATCTGCTAGTTTGAGCTCAATTTCAAGGTACTTTTCATAGTGAAACCAATCAAAATCATCCCTATTTCTGTAATATATCTTCGTTTCTATCAAAGGAGACCAAGAAAACGAGAATACACCCATAAATACCATAGGAAAATATACCTCAAAGTCGGCGTTTTAAACCAAAAACACGGCTGGATTTTTTTTCTTGTGCACTGTGTGCTGTTTTTTTTTTTTTTTTACTGCACACATTGACCACACAGACCCATTCTCTCATATGTAGGTCTACCAGCTTTCTCCCACTAGATTTGAAGCTGCTAGAATTTTGGTGTAATAGTGCGGCACCAACAATGGCTTGCAAGCCGTAGTACTACAGCACCGACAGTGAAAGGGTTAAGGATTTCCTATGAATATATAGATACGTATAGTGTAGCAGTATTAATGTACAGTGGAACCTCAAATTTCGAACGTATCGATTATCGAACTCTTCGAAAATCGACCGCTTTTTTCGAACCAACTTTGTCCCTATTATCGAACTCGCCCCTATATTTCGAACTGCCGGATACTGGACCTGTCCACCAGCCCGCGTCCCCACGCAGGTGCCTTGAGCCAGTCTGGCTTTGTTGATGCTTGAGTGAACACTAACCTGCGCTCATTCAAACATTTTACGATTAATTCACTGTGTTTAGTGCTTGTGGGACTGTGAAATAAGTTACCATGGGTCCAAAGAAACTTGCTAGTGGTGCCCTATGGTAAAGAAAGTGAGAAACACCATAGATGTGAAGAAGGAAATAATACAGAAGTATGAGGGTGGTGTGAAACTTGTTGAGCTTGCCAGGATGTATGGGAATAACAAGTCGACTATCGCTTCTATCCTGGCAGAGAAAGAACAAATCAAGGAAGCTGATGTTGCAAAAGGTGTTAATATGCTAACCAAAAAAGGACCACAGACAATCGATCAGGTTGAGAAGTTGTTGCTGGTGTGGATCAAGGATAAAGAGATGGCAGGTGATAGTGTTTCAGAGACAATTATTTGTGAAAAGGCAAGGAAGTTGCATGCTGATCTGGTACAGAAAACTCCTGGAACCAGTGCTGATAGTGAATTTAAGGCCAGCAGAGGCTGGTTTGACAGATTTAAGAAGCGTGGTGGCATACACAATGTTGTAAAGCATGGTGAGGCAGCCAGTTCAAACAAACAGGTGGCTGAGAAGTTTGTACAGGAGTTTAAGGTTTATGTAGACACTGAAAAACTCAAACCCCAACAAGTGTTCAGTTGTGACGAAACAGGCCTGTTTTGGAAGAAAATGCCAAAGAGGACCTACATTACTCAGCAGGAAAAGGCACTCCCAGGACACAAACCTATGAAAGACAGGCTAACTCTTTTGATCTGTGCTAACGCAAGTGGTGATTTTAAAGTGAAGCCTTTACTTGTGTATCATTCAGAAAATCCCAGAGTGTTTAAGAAAAACAATGTCATAAAGAACAAGTTATGTGTCTTGTGGAAAGCAAATAATAAGGCATGGGTCACAAGGCAAATTTTCCAAGAGTGGGTCCATGAAGTGTTTGGCCCCAGTGTGAGAAAATACCCTCTAGACAATAATTTGCCACTCAAATGCCTCCTGTTACTGGACAGTGCTCCTGCTCATCCTCCAAACTTAGTAGACCTCTTGTCTAGGGACTTCAGTTTTATAACAGTGAAGTTCTTGCCTCCTAACACCACTCCTCTCCTCCAGCCCATGGACTGGCAGGTCATTTCTAACTTCAAGAAACTCTACACAAAAGCAGTGTTTGAAAAGTGCTTTGAAGTGACAACAGACACTAAGTTGACCCTAGAGTTCTGGTGGAATCACTTCAATTTTTACAGCTCCATAAGGCTTATAGGTAAGGCTTGGGAGGGAGTGATTTCCAGGACTCTGAACTCTGCTTGGAGACAATTGTGGCCAGATTATGTCCAAAAGAGGGATTTTGAAGAGTTTGAGGCTGACCCTGACCCAGCTGACCCTCTGCCTGTTGTGGACTCTATTGTGGCATTGGGGAACACCCTGGGGCTGGAGGTGAGTGGCGAGGATGTGGAAGAGTTGGAGGAGGACCACAGGGAAGAGCTAACCACTGAAGAGCTGCAAGAGCTTCATCTGGAACAGTATCAGACCACAGCTGAGGAACTTGCTTTAGAGGAGGAGGAAGAGGGAATGGATGAGGTGCCTTCTTCAAAGATTAAGGAGATTTGTGCCAAGTGGAATGATCTCCAAATGTTTGTGCAGAAGTACCACCCTGAGCAAGCTGAAACAAACCATCTTTGCAACAAGTTCAGTGACAAAACCATGTCCCATTTTAGGGAAATCTTTAGTGCCAGAAACAGAGGACTGTGGACAGTTATTTTGTGAGACAGGGGTCCAGTGACTCTCAAGCTGATCCTAGGGGCATTAAAAGACAGAGAAGGGAAGTAACCCCAGAGAGGGCTTTGATACCTAAAGTCCTTATGGAGGGGAATTCCCCTTCCAAACACTAACCCCAACTCCCTCTCTCCTCCTCCTCCCTATCTCCCAGATGGCATCACCAATCTTCAATAAAGGTAAGTAAAAATGTTATTTTATATGTTTATTTAAATTTATTAATACATAATTGTACACTATCTTTGTTGTGTGTATGTAAAAACTATAATTAATCTCTATAAAATGTATTTATTTTTTGTGAATATTTTTGGGTTTCTGGAATGGATTACTTGTATTTCCATTATTTCTTATGGGAAATATTGCTTTGCTTTTCAAACTTTTCGAATTTAGAACTAGCTCCTGGAACGGATTAAGTTGGGCTGGAGTTTTGAAACTGTGACCGCGGGTTCAATCCCGGCCGGGGGTATGGTTTGAGGTTCTACTGTATTCCCTGATAAACAATGCTACATATATATCTATAACACTCGTCTAATGTCTTTTTTGTTTGTTTGTTTTACAGGAATGAAGGCTGCAGTTGGAGCTGCAGCAGCCATAACAGGCGCAGGTGCCCTTATTTACGTTCTCTTACGATCAAGACAACGTCAGAGGGATCCAGGGAAAGATGATGATTCTAACATTAACTTAGAAGAAAATATTACTACTGTCACAAGTACCTATACAGATTTGAAACCTCATCTTGTAGAAGGAAGCAGTGTGCTGAGCAGTGAAATGTCCAGAGATTCAAAAGATTGTGAAGACAAATGTGATAGTCAGTATGAAAATCTGAATGGCCATGTGCCAGTAAATAGCAAAAATTCTGAAATTATCTTGGTTGATCATGTATCTGGTGCTAAAAATGGAAACAGTGTTACTGAAATTACAAATATTTTAAGTGAGCAAAATAATACAATTTATAGTGAAAGTGATACAAAAGTGGGACTGGGTGAGGCCACAGGTCCTGAGTCCAGTACAGCTATCCCTGATAAAGTTGTTACAGATGATTTATTGGATAAATCTCTGAGAGACAGTATGGAGAATGAGAAAGTTAAGTTGCACTGTGCTTCAGACATTTCAGTGGAATTTTGTGATGGTGTTACGAAGGATGATGGTGTAACGCCATGTCCTAAAACAGGCCTGAAAGACACAGAGAGCAGTTCTCTGTGCACAAGTGCTGAAGACAAGTCCATGAGTGAATGTACATTTTCAGAAATATTAAGTGATAATCCAGGCTTAGAAGTGAAGGAAATGACTAATTTGAGTCATGTGGCAAAAGAAGATAGCTGTTCTCCATCGTTTATGTCCGAGGTAAAAGAAGTACCTTTGCAGGTAATTCCAGAGAATATATGTCTTTCCACTGTTGTCTTGTCATTAAATGAAGTGGTGTCTTTAAGAGATTCAAATGTTCCTAATTCTGTATCTGAAAAATCTCTTAAATTCGCTTCATCTAGACATGAAAAAAGTAGCATTTTATCTGACTTAACACCACAAGAGAAAATTATTACATGTAGCTCAGATAAGAACAAAGAACTTAAAAGCTCACTTGACATGACCAATGTAGAATCAGCAGATTCATCTGTTATAGTTCAGGTCAAGGACTCCTTGACTTCCCCTGCCTTGTCTCATGATGAACACACTGTTGTTTCATCCAGTTATAACCTAGCCCAATCTACTGTTTCAAACAATTTGAGAGAGAGAGAAGTATCAACTCATTCACCAAGTGTAGCTGTTAATGATAAAGTTTCTGTTTCATGTATCATAGGTCATGGAGAGCACATTATCTCGCTGAACCAATATGATTCATGTTCTCTGTCATATGAGCCAAATCATGAAGAAACCTCTCTTGCATCAAGTTTGGGCCAGGAAGAACAATTTACCCTCGCTACTTCCTTGAATCAGGAAGATACTGATCTTTCATCCAGTTTGGCTTCTGAAGAACAGTCTGTTTGCTCATTCAGCTTGGATCCTGAACATCCTGCAAATTTTTCAGGCTTGAACACGAGTCGAGGAACTTCTGTAACCGAAATGTGTAGTGGGATGCAGGAAGAAATACCTACTTCATTAAATTTAACTCAAGAGGAAGCATTTATTTCATCAGACTTGGTCCAGGAAGACGAATCTATTCTTGCATCAAGTTTGGTCCAGGAAGGCAAATCTACTCATTCATCAGTTTTGGTCCAGGAAGAAGAATTTGCTCATTCATCAAGCTTAATCCAGGAAGAAGTATCTACTCATTCATCAAGCTTTATCCAGAAAGAAGAATCTACCCATTCATCAAGCTTGGTCCAGGGAGAAAAACCTGTTCATTCATCAAGCTTGGTCCAGGGAGAGGAATCTACTCATTCATCAAGCTTGGTCCAGGGAGAGGAATCTACTCATTCATCAAGCTTGGCCCAGGGAGAAGAATCTACTCATTCATCAAGCTTGGTCCAGGGAGAAGAATCTACTTTTATATCAAACTTGGTCCAGGGAGAAGAATCAATTCCTTTATCAAGTTTGGTCCAGGAAGAATCTCTTTCAAGCTTGATTCAGGAAAACTGGACTCAGTCATCAAGTTTGGTACACAAAGCATCTATTCCATCCAGTTTGGTCCAGGAAGAATTCACTCCAAGCTTGGTCCAGGAAGAGTTTCCTGCATCAACTTTGGTCCAGGAAGAGTCTGCTGCATCAACCTTTGTTCAGGAAGAGTCTGCTGCATCAACCTTGGTTCAGAAAGAGTCTGCTGCACCAGGCTTGGCCCAGGAAGAGTCTGCTGTATCAACCTTGGTCCAGGAAGAGTTTGCTGCATCAACCTTTGTCCAGGAAGAATCTGTTGCATCAAGCTTGGTCCAGGAAGAGTCTGCTGCATCAAGCTTGGTCCAGGAAGAGTCTGCTGTATCAAGCTTGGTCCAGGAAGTGTCTGCTGTATCAACCTTGGTCCAGGAAGAGTCTGCTGCATCAACCTTAGTCCAGGAAGAGTCTGCTGCATCAACCTTGGTCCAGGAAGAATCTGTTGCATCAACCTTTGTCCAGGAAGAATCTGTTGCATCAAGCTTGGTCCAGGAAGAGTCTGCTGTATCAAGCTTGGTCCAGGAAGAGTCTGCTGTATCAAGCTTGGTCCAGGAAGTGTCTGCTGTATCAACCTTGGTCCAGGAAGAGTCTGCTGCATCAACCTTAGTCCAGGAAGAGTCTGCTGCATCAACCTTGGTCCAGGAAGAGTCTGCTCCATCAACCTTGGTTCAGGAAGAGTCTGCTCCATCAAGCTTGGTAAAGGAAGAATCCACTCCATCAGGCTTGGCAAAGGAAGAATCCATTCCAGCAAGCTTGGCAAAGGGAGAATCCACTTCTAGTTTGGTCCTGGAGGAATCCACTCCACCTAGTTTGGTCCTGGAGGAGTCCACTCCACCTAGTCTGGTCTTGGAGGAATCCACTCCACCTAGTTTGGTCCTGGAGGAATCCACTCTGCCTAGCTTGATCCTAGAAGAATCCAGTTCAAGCTTGGTCCTGGAAGAATCCATTTCAAGCTTGGTCCTGGAAGAATCCATGCCATCAAGCTTGGTGCAGGGAGTATCCACTCCATCAAGCTCAGTCCAGGAAGAATCCACTCAAAACCTCATCCAGGAAGAATCTACCCCAAGCTCAATCCAGGAAGAGTCCACTCCATCCAGCTCAGTCCAGGAAGAATGTACTCTAAGCTTGATCCAAAAAGAGTCTGCTCCATCAAGCTTGGTTCAGGAAGCATCCACTCCATTAGGCTTGGTCCAGAGAGAATCTGCTCCAAGTGTGGTCCATGAGGAATCTACCCTTTCATCAAGTTTGATCCATGAAGAATCTACTCCGAGCTTTGTCCAGAGAGATAGTGCTTGTTCATCAGGTTTGGTCCAGGAAGATTCTCCTCTTTCATCAAGCTTGGTTCAGAAAGAGCACTCTGTTATTTCAACCACTTTGGACCAAGAAGCTAAAATATCACCCAGGGATTCACCAAAACATAAATCGCTGGATAAGTGGTTGGAAAAGAAATGTATCATTTCTCAGGAACTATCTAAAACTTGTGCAAAACTAGTTGGCACAGATAAAAAAGACAGCAAAATGGTTTCAACACAGTATATTGAAAAGAAAAATGAGATTGCACCATCAAAGAGTTTGGTTATGGAGACAGTAACCATTGGGAAGAAATGTCATTCAGAGTACACACAGAAAAACTGCAAACAAGAACAGAAAGTGCCAGATAAGAGAGAAAATACTCGTATAGGGACTACGAAGAAGGAAAATAGCTGCCTAGATACTGTTACATTAAATGAAGGTAGTAAACCTAAGTCTAGGTTAAGTGATAACACAGGAACTAATATGCTTCAAGAAAACACCAACACATCCATGAAAACAGTAGTTAGTGACAGAGGTAACAGTAAAAAGGAGCATTTCCAGAATAAACAGATGGATTTACCATCTGATATTGACCACGATGCCATCTCTGAGGAGGAAAATCTCAATTCTGACTCATTAAGTTTGGTAAGTTGGTCATGCTCGCTCTCTTCCCTCATTATTTTTTTATGTTAAGGGTTCTACTGGATTAAAGAGTTTCTAGTGACTATTTCATCCTTAAAGGATGTTCCTTGATAATGGTCAGGGGTTCTTGATCCAAGGAATTGAATCTGAGCTCCCCTTTCTTGGATTGAACCTGATTGCCTTTCATTTTTCCAAGTGCTGTTTAACTTCCATAAGTTTAGTGCTCCCACCATGAATGTCATAATAGTATTAATCTCTATTTTGCAGTCTAATTGCTGTTATCTTACCTCTGCTTATTTCAGTCTTTGGCTCTAATGGATATTGCAATTTGCAGGGCCACCTGAACTGTAATGTCAGCACACTTTTGGGAAGTCAACTATTAAATGAATGATTGTGATTGCATTTCCTTTTTGGGGTTGAGGGCCACCCACCTCAGTAGAAAACAGCTGGTGTATTAAAAAATGCTTGCAGGTTACTGGGTAAAATTGTAGCTGTATTCATAGCTTTCATTTGGTCATTTGACTTGATTTCTTTAATGTCATTTGTTGCAAAAACTTGTTTCAAATGTGTTCCAATCAAGGAGTGAATGTTTACTGATAGTGGGCTCCTTGACAAAGGTGCAACCAGTGTCAATTTATTAATGGCTTCTTTGTTGTGTTGTGATTTTTTTTTTTTTGTCTGCACAGAGTTGGGGGCTCATGGATTATTATAAAAATATTTGATGGTTACTGAATCTCTGATGTAGGTTCTTTTGAAGTGACATATCAAACTAGTCTTGTTTATTAGTTTGAGATGAGTCAC
>NC_091337.1:18201028-18306028 GCF_038502225.1 Cherax quadricarinatus | reverse complement strand
TATTACAGAATTAGAGATGATTTTGATTGGTTTCACGATGACAAGTACCTGGAAATTGAGCTAAAAGTAACGAAAATGATCGATTTTTGCCAATATTCAAGAGTAAACAAATTAAGTCACGCATTCAATACACGTCGACTGGTGAGTCTAATATTCTTTCATAAGTGCGCTGATGTCATTTATACCATTTTTACAATAATGCAGTAGTATACATAACAGAAAACTTTATTTTCTGTGAGAATAAAAATTCAAAATGGAAAGCAGAAGTAATGTACGAGGGGCTCAGAGATGTGACTAATGAACAGATAAAATAATATTTTAATGCCAGGAATGTCTGTCTTATTTATTCTGAACCCTATTTTGAAATTGGCATCTTTTGAAATTTGTTTGAAATTGCCCAAATTGCCAATTTCTGACCACTTTATTGAGTAGTTGAAATCGGTAAATGGGTGGATTCTTGTACTCAGTCAAAAGAACTAATGGAGTTCTAGCTATGATTTTATAAAGTCAACTGCAACATTGGAATTGGCCGAAAATAGGGCCCAAAGTGGGCGAAATCGCCAACTTTGAGACCGCTAACTTCGCAAGAGCATAATTCTGTAAGTTTTTCATCAAATTTCATACTTTTGGTGTCATTACAATCGGGAAAAGATTCTCTTATTTAATAATAATTTTTTTTTTTTTTTTTTTTTTTTTTTTTTTTTGACCTGGAGAATGAGTTTGGGAGAGGGCCTCTCGACCCTCAAAGGGTTAATATACATTATTTAGGTATGCATACTGGTCAGAGGGCCTGTTGTAATTCTGAGTCATTGGTAAACTAGTACATCAAGTAAGGAGAGTTAGATACATATAACATAAAAATCTTAACTGAATAGTAATTGTGATATGCTGTGTGGCAAGATTTATCATGGCTTTCAGATTGATCTTATTAAAATGCTTATGGCTGCAAATATTTTATTTATCATTTGCAAAAAATTATATCTGTAGTTATTGCAGGAATACTTTTTCCTTGTAAATATGAAAATATTGCTGAATAACATGTTTAACTGTTGTTCCAGAAATCAGTTGACAGTGGTCAAGGCAGCAGTGAAATAGAGCCGGAGACCCTATTCAACCCCTCAACATTCCCAATCTCTAGTCATGAACAGTACATCTTCTATGAGTTTGAGATTCCTCAGGTAAGTTGTATGCAACTCCTTGCTATTTTTTTAACCCGTAAACGGTCCAAACGTATATATACATTTTTTCAACATTTGAAAGCATGTAAAAAAGTAGATCTTTTTGTTTTTCTACATTTGAAAATGTGTAAAAAAAACTTTGATCTACTTTTTTTTTTTGTTATATTTGAAAATATGTAAAAAAAACTTAGATCTACTTTTGTAGCACTACACATGTGAACGTAGATCTGCTTGGACCGTTTATGGGTTAAGTTAATTAAATTAATTTTTGTCTTCAATGAATGTATGTAGAGCTAGTACAAGGTAACAGACATGACATTTAACCCTTTGACTGTCGCGGCCGTATATATACGTCTTACGAGGTACCGTGTTTGACGTATATATACTTATAAATTCTAACGGCTTCAAATCAAGCAGGAGAAAGCTGGTAGGCCCACATGTGAGAGAATGGGTCTGTGTGGTCAGTGTGCACCATATAAAAAAAATCCTGGAGCACGCAGTGCATAATGAGAAAAAAAAAACTGACCTTTTTTTTTTTAATTAAAATGCCGACTTTGTGGTCTATTTTCGTATAGTATTTATGGTTGTATTCTCGTTTTCTTGGTCTCATTTGATAGAATGGAAAACATATTATAGAAATAGAGGTGATTTTGATTGATATTACTATAAAAAGAACCTAGAAATGGAGCTCAAAGTAGGGGAAATGTTTGATTTTTGCCAATGTTCAAAAGTAAACAAATGATGCCATTGTCCAATAAATGTCCAGCTAGCCATTCTAATATGCAGTCATGAATGGGTTGATGTTATTTATACAATTATTACAGTATTGCAGTAGTCTGCATAATAGTAAGTCTTCTATTTTTTGTTTGAATAAAAATTCAAAATAGAAAGCAAGAGTAATATCAGAGGGGCCTGGAGACATGACTGATGAGCAAAGAAAATGTTATTTTAGAGCCAGGAATGTCTGCATTGTTCATTCTGGACCTTATTTTGAAATTGTCATATTTTTTTAATTTTCGTGAAATTGGCCAAATTGCAAATTTCTGACCACATTATTAGGTAATTGAAATCGGTAAATGGGCAGTTTCTTGTACTCAATCGATAGAAAAAATGGAGTTCTAAAGAAATAGCTATGAGTTTGGGCAACTGAAACAATGGAATTAGCCGAAAATAGGGCTCAAAGTGGGCGAAATCGCCGATTTGTAAACAGCGCCGAGGTTGCTAACTTCGTGAGAGCATAATTCCGTCAGTTTTCCATCAAATTTCGTTTTTTTGGTGTCATTACAATCGGGAAAAGATTCTCTATCATTTCATAAGAAAAAAATAATATTTTTTTTTTTAAATTTTGCAACACCAGGAGACACCTCAGGATTGGGGGTTGCAACAGTCAAAGGGTTAAGAATACTGGTTGCTTCATATAATGACACTAGCATAGCCACAATTCAAGTAGGGTATTGAATATTGGAGTTGGCATTGAGATGTTAAAGACAAAATAAGTTAAACTTATGATTTTTAACTGGCTCTATTCACTGTAAGCATGCATTAATGTTTGATTGAAATAAGTCTGCAAATCCCTCCTATTTCAAGCACTTCCCATCAATAGGAGATGCCATGATGCCAGTGAGGTACTTTTGATCCTTTCCTTGGATTTTACCTAAGGCTTCCCATTCTCCAGATGCTATATGATCCCTATAAGTATGGCACCTTCCTGTGATTAAAATAAAATATTATGACTCCACATGAGGTATATATACTGAGTATATGTATCTAGGTTTAGTCTCCACATCTTCACAACTGTAAAGCAGTATTGTACATAGTTAAACTATTCTTTACGGGAACAGTAGTAAAAAAAAATAATGAGTGTCCCATTAAACAAAGGCAAGAGGAGTGGTTTTAAATATATATTCTCTCAAGTGTGAAAAAATGGACACCTGGGACTTTTTATATGATATATTTTGCAAGGTTAGTATAATTAGGGCATTCTCAGTTCAGTACTGTGTTACATCAATAATAACTCCAGTGACTTCACTTCACCAGACCTACTGAACATGAAGCAGGGTAGCAGAGTAGTTAAGATAAGAATGTTGACCTTTACAGGAATTATTTTTCTCACTGCCTTGTGGATGTTGAGTCTCAGCTGGTCCAAGTTGAGAACTTATACTGTGTGGTTGAAATGTAGCTTGTGGCATTTAAGGTACAGTTTGGTTAACAGATATGAGATGATGGGTGTAAAGTGGAATATTTTAGTTGTGATGAGACTTGTTCACTAACAAGTTTTACATTAAGGAGAATCATTTTTTTTTATAGGGATGGGACTTCCAGTGAAGATTGGGTATTCATCTGAAGGCTAGATATATTACAAGAAAAGGGGGGAAAAGAATGTATCCTTCACTTACCATAAACATTTGATGATAAAAAGAAATTTAAAGCAGTTTGTAATAAGAGACTGATTTTAAAATCAGTCTTTTTTTTTTCTTTACACAACAGATGTCTCCTGTCAAAGTAGGAACACTTCACTATCACTCACTTCATCACTGTCTTGCCAGAGGCATGCTGACACTACAGTTCAGATGATCCTCCAAACTGCAGTAGCTCCACCCCTCCTTCGGAGTTCAGACACTGTACTTCTCACCTCCAGAAATAAAGTCCAGTTAACTGGTTCCCCCGAATTCCTTCATAAATGTTACCTTGTTCACACTCGAGCACCACATCAGGTCATAAAACCACTTGCCTCCACTCACTCCTCTTTAACCCTTAAACTGTCCAAACATAGATCTGTTTTTTTAACATTTGAAAGTATGTAAAAAAACGTAGAGCTTGTTTTTCTTTTTTTACATTTGAAAACGTGTAAAAAAAACTTTGATCTATGTTTTTTTTTGTTATACAGTGGACCCCTGCTTAACGATCAGCTCCCAATGCGACCAATTATGTAAGTGTATTTATGTAAGTGCGTTTGTACGTGTATGTTTGGGGTCTGAAATGGACTAATCTAATTCACAATATTCCTTATGAGAACAAATTGTTCAGTAATGGCACCTGAACATACTTCTGGAATGAAATAATATCATAAACCGGGGGTCCACTGTACAGTGGTCCCTCAATAATCGTCTGTAATCCGTTCCTGGAAGTGGGACTATTATCGAAATGGACGATTTACGAATCAATTTTCCCCATAAGAAATAATGTAAATTCAATTAATCTGTTCCTGACACCCAGAAGTATTAAAACAAAAATTTTTTTTACATGAAATGTAGATGTAGTACATAAACAATACAGTGGCACATAATGAATTAAACATGAACAGAATAACACTTACCTTTATTGGCGATTCTTCTTTGTGTATATGGAAGACTGGAGAAGGAGACTGATTGGATGAATTACTGTTTGGAAGGGGAATCCCCTTCCATCAACACCTTGGGTACCAATTGCTTTTCTGGGGTTACTTCTCTTCTCTGTTTCTTAACCCTTTCAGGGTCCGTCCCGTAGATCTACGGCTGGTCGGTGAGTGTCCAAACCGTAGATCTACGCCAAAATTCTAGCGCCGTCAAATTTAGCGCGAAAGCGCTCATAGGCCTACATATGAGAGAATGGGTCTGCGCCGTGGGTGTGCGCCGTAAACAAAAAATCTAGGCGCCTGCATAGCATTGTGGGAACGCCGGCTCAGTCACCCTTGTTCACCATGTCTCGTCGCAAGTCAGCTCTCACTCCCCGGAAAATTGGGACTCTCCTCTTCCTGTCTGATAGTTCTGACACTGATGGAAGTGGAAATGAAGACGAATTCTACGGCTTTGATAAGTTAGTGACCGAAAATAATGACCAGGATATCGATAATAGTGCAGAAAACCCCGACGATCCTCGACCTTCTACCTCTGGTGTGGGCACTCGTGACTCACGGTCGGGTGTTCCTAAACGTAAGAGAAAACTAATATTTTCCCGTGGCCTGGCCTCTGACTTCAGTAATGACGATGATTCTGACGTGGATTGTGATTTTATTGCGCTCGACGATCATTCGAGTAGTGATAGTGAGGAAACATATTCACCAGTGAAGCGTCGGTATGTTCGCCGCCGCATGCGCTCGGGTAGTGTACCCTATGCTGTGCCCAGGGGACGGAGTTCATCCCGGAGTACATCCCGGAGTACATCCCGTGGCCCTACACCCGTTTTAGGTAGTGATAGTGAGGATGATGTGGCTACACTTGGCATGGATGGGCCACAGACATCAGTGGATGGTGTTAGTGGGGCTGGTGGTGGTAGTGGCACCGCCATGCGTGACTCGCTGTGCCACGCGGGAACCCACGCTGCTGACTCGTCAGTTCAAGGACAAAGCGGAGCGTCACCCACCAGCCCGCCACAACCACCCGTACAACCAGCCTATGATGTCCAGTATCCACCAGCAAACCGTATCTGGGATTGGCAGCAAAATCCCAATTTTGTTCCCAGCCCTCACCACTTTGATGACTCGCAAAGTGGAATTCTACCTACCTGTCCCCTTGGAACCACGGCCAATGAACTGGAATTCTTTGAATTATTCTTTGACCAGCCATTGATGGAAATTATTGTCAGGGAAAGTAATAAGTATTTTCAGTACACCATGGCAAATACGATCTTATCACCACAGTCAAGACTACACAGGTGGAAAGAGACGACTGTTGCAGAAATGTATTTGCTTTTTGCAACAATAATGCTTATGCCTCACGTCTATAAGCATAATATAAAAGCATACTGGTCCACAGATCGGCTAATTTGTACCCCATCCTTCAGTGAAATAATACCAGTGAACAGGTTTATCTTACTGTTACGTATGTTGCACTTCTCTGACAAAACCAGGCCTGACAGAAGTGACAGGTTATACAAGATTAGAAATGTTTTCATGTATCTCAAACAAAAGTTCAGGATATACTTTTATCCATTCAAGAATCTTGTAATTGACGAGTCTTTGATTTTGTTCAAAGGTAGACTGTCATTCAAGCAGTATATACCGAGCAAGAGGAACCGCTTTGGTATAAAATTGTTTGTACTCTGTGATTGTGACAGTGGCCTGGTGTTGGATATTGTTGTATACACGGGTAGTAAAACGTTGAAAGATACCAAGATGTTATTGGGTATATCAGGTGACGTAGTGAGAAACATGATGGCACCTTATCTTGGTAAGGGCCATACATTATATACCGATAACTGGTACACAAGCCCATTACTCAGTGATTTCATGCGAGTGAACAAGACAGATGTGTGTGGCACAGTGCGTTCTAATCGTAAACATATGCCCAGGCTCAACGCAGGTGTTCGTGGTGATGACATGCAGGTGTTTACTGCCAATGACATCATGGCATTATGGTGGCATGACAAACGAGATGTCACATTGTTGACAACCATTCACCGTAATGAAATGCAAGACAGTGGCAAAGTTGATCGAGTGACTAATGAACGTATTCGAAAACCAGTGACAGTGATTGATTATACACAAAACATGCGCTTGGTTGACAAGTGTGACATGCAGATTGGTTTTGTTGACTGTGTTCGTAAGAGTTACAAGTGGTACATGAAACTTTTCTTCCATCTCATGGACATTTCAATGCTGAATGCATATAATATGTACCAAATAAAGACTGGTAACAGACCACCGTATGGTGAATTTTGTTTGTCTGTTGTCAGACAACTCATAATGAAGTACCAGGTAACAACACCTGCAATACAACATGGTCCTCGAATTCATCACAATATACCCAAGCGTTTGAGAAGAGAAGGTGATCATTTCATAATACAGCTTCCTTCAACTCAAAAGAAATTTGCTCAGAAGAGATGCATTGTCTGTGCACAAACAAAACGACGGCAACAAAGACGCAAAGACACTCGGTTTATGTGTGAGGAATGTAAGGTGCCTCTGTGCATGGTGCCTTGTTTCAAGGAGTTCCACAAGCTCCAGCAGTTCTAAAACCATGTCCAGTGATTGTAAATATGTAAATATATGATAGAACATTAGTATTATACAATATTTGTGCATGTTTATTGTAATAAACAACAGTGGTAAACAATAATATGATGATAACTTTAGTGCGGTTATTGTGTTCAATACAGTGAGTTTATATATATACATTATATACAGTATTGGTCTCTCAGGCCCCAAATGTTAGTAGGAATAGAAAAAAATTGGAAAAGAAAAGAAAAAACAACTAAAACAACAAAATAATATAATACGCGTATGTGGAATTCGTCGATGTTGCCGCCACCACATCATTTTCTACAAACTTCTTGGCACTGTATCTCGGTAAGTACTGATCAGATTCTAATTTTTTTTTTGTTTTATTACCTTCACAAAAATATGCTCTTTAATTCTGTAAGAAAAAATAATTTTTTTTTTTTTCAAAATTTCTTGGACACTTCAGATTTTGGCCTTGGACCCTGAAAGGGTTAATACCACTAGGACCACCTTGAGTCACTGGAGTCCTGTCTCGCAAAAAAACTGTCCAGAGAGCTCTGTTTCTGGCGTCTATTTAAAACTTCCCTAAAATGGGCCAAGACTCTGTCACTGTACAAGTTGCCAATATGGCTTGCAACATCCTTCTCTGGGTGATGTTTCTCCATAAATCTTTCCATCCTACCCCACATTTCAAAAATCTCCTTAATTTCTGAAGAAGGCACCTTCCTCCATCTCTCTTCCTCCTCCTCTGCAGCAAAATTCAGAGCTGCCATCTGTTGCTGTTCCTGCTGAAGCTCTTGCAGCTCCTCAGTGGTTAGCTCTTTGTTGTGGTCCTCCACCAACTCTTCCACATCCTCCAAACTCACATCCAACCCCATGGAAGCCCCCAGTGCCACAATGGATTTAACAACTGACATAGGCTCATCAGGGTCAGCCCCAAACCCTTCAAAATCCCTCTTGTGGACACAATCTGGCCACAATTTTCTCCAAGCAGAGTTCAAAGTCCTGGTAGTCACTCTCTCCCAAGCCTTACCTATAAGGCTTACACAATGGAGAATACTGAAATGTTCTTTCCAAAAATCTCGTAGGGTCAAGTGAGTGTCTGAGGTCACATTCAAGCACCTTTCAAACATTGCTTTGGTGTAGAGTTTTTTAAAGTTTGCAATGACCTGCTGGTCCATGGGTTGGAGGAGAGGAGTGGTATTCGGGGGCAAGAACTTTACTGTGATGAACCCAAACTCCTTCAGAATTAGGTCATCCAAGTTTGGAGGATGAGCAGGTGCATTGTCCATTACTAGGAGGCACTTGAGATCCAATTTCTTTTCCAGGAGGTAATTCTTCACACTAGGGCCAAACACTTCGTTGAACCACTCTACAAAAATTTCCCTCGTGACCCATGCCTTACTATTAGATTTCCAAAACACACACAATTTACTCTTCATAACATTGTTTTTCCTGAACACTCGGGGATTTTCAGAATGGTACACTAGTAACGGCTTCACTTTGAAATCCCCACTAGCATTAGCACAGAACATTAGCATCAGCCTGTCTTTCATAGGCTTGTGTCCAGGCATTGCCTTTTCCTCTTGTGTAATGAAGGTCCTCTTTGGCATTTTCTTCCAAAAGAGGCCTGTTTCGTCACAATTGAACACTTGTTCAGGTTTCAGTCCTTCACTGTTTATGTACTCCTGGAATTCATGAACATATTTTTCAGCCGCCTTGTGGTCTGAACTGGCAGCCTCACCATGCCTTACCACACTGTGTATGCCAGTACGCTTCTTAAATCTCTCAAACCAGCCTTTGCTAGCCTTAAATTCACTCACATCATCACTAGTTGCAGGCAATTTCTTTACCAAATCGTCATGCAACTGCCTAGCCTTTTCACAAATAAGCGACGTCATAATACTGTCTCCTGCTAATTGTTTCTCATTTATCCACACCAATAATAACTTCTCAACATCTTCGAGTACTGGTGATCTCATTTTTGTCAGCATATTTACCCCCTTTGCAAAAACAGCATCTTTGATTTCCTTTTTCTTGGCTATGATGGAAGGTATGGTTGTACGGGATTTGTTATACATCCTGGCCAGTTCGCCCACACGTACGCCACTATCATATTGTTCAATGATGTTTTTCTTAAATTCAATCGTATTTCTCACCTTCTTTACCAAAGGCTTGGCACTAGGAGCTTTCTTTGGAGCCATGGTAGCTTATTTAGCACTTAAATAACTTGCAAGCACTAAAATAAATGAAATATAATGAAATATTTCACTGGAGCACGTGAGGGGACCGTCGCTCACTGGTAAACAATGGCACACTGGCTGGGAAGGAAAGGCTGAGGCGGCTCGAGGCCGCTCAGACCGTGCATACGCGTCTGGGACGAAGGACTATTAGCGAGTTACCGGACCATTTCCGAGCCAATATTTTGACGAAAAAACAGGACTATTTCCGAAATGGACGACTTTCAGGTCGGACGATTATTGAGGGACCACTGTATTTGAAAATATGTAAAAAAACGTAGATCTACTTTTGAAGCATTACGCATGTGAATGTCAGTCCATCAATCTTGATGGACTGACCACATCGACTCAAGGTTGAGGGACTGATTACCTCATTCTCCTCCTGTTCTTCAAGATTCTCCTTTGTAAGGACTGATGAAGCCACTGTGGCGAAACGTTTCCTCAATAAAGATACCCAAGAGTTGCACATGTGTCTAATTTATCAACATGTCGGTTCTCTGAACCATTCATCTACAAACGTGACTGATGAACAAAGAAAATGTTATTTTAGAGCCAGGAATGTCTGCATTGTTCATTCTGGACCCTATTTTGAAATTGTCGTATTTTTAATTTTCGTGAAATTGGCCAAATTGCAAATTTCTGACCACGTTATTGGGTAGTTGAAATGGGTAAATGGGCAATTTCTTGTACTCAGTCGATAGAAAAAATGGAGTTCTAAAGAAATAGCTATGAGTTTGGTCTACTGGCACAATGGAATTAGCCAAAAATAGGGCTCAAAATTGGTGAATTCGCCGATTCATAAATATTGCCGAGGTCGCTAACTTCGCGAGAGAGTAATTCCGTCAGTTAGCGGTCTTGACGATGTTTACGCATCGGCGATTTCACCCACTTTGAGCCCTATTTTCGGCCAATTCCAATGTACCAGTCGACAAAAATCATAACTACTTCGCTAGAACTCCATTTTTTCTATCGAATGAGTACAAGAAACCACCCATTTACCGATTTCAACTATCCAGTTAAGTAATCAGAAATTGGCAATTTTGCCAACACACACACACACACACACACACACACACACACACACACACACACACACACACACACACACACACACACACACACACACACACACACACACACACACACACACACACACACAGGTGAGTACAGAGTCAGGCGCAGACAAGGGGACGGTAAGCAACAACGGAGACATGCCGTACACGAAGGCCCTATCAGACCCACGTGAGGCCAGGGAAAAGACGATGAGCACACTAAGATCAAATGACAGGTCCGAAGACAATGAAGGTATGCTATATGCAGAGATTCTAACAGCCAACTGCAGTAGCAAGGGACAGCTGGTCAGGAAAGACAGTTCACTGAGAATAGAAGTTTCAGATATGACAGGGACTGAAGGCAAGAACATGTCAATGGAAGGAAATAAAATGCCTCAGAGGAAGCAGATGGGGACTCAGTGGGAGGAGGAAAGGGCGAGGTCAGTTTTTGTGTACGGGCTCCAAGAAGCCAAGGGGGACAACTTTGAAGAAATAAAACAGGAGGAGAAAAAAATGATTGAAGGCATCATGAAAACAATAGGGGAGGGCGATATGACCCAGGTGACAAATTTTCAGAGAATTGGGTGGTTTGCGAGTGGAAGGATACGGCCTGTCAGAGTAACTTTCAAGGAAGAATCAGTTCGAACCAGGATTCTGCAAGAGAAAGCAAGACTGAGGGACAAAGAGGGGTACCAGAGAATATACCTCGACCGTGACAGAACACAAGAAGAAAGGACTACACTGAAAGAGAGGGTACAGAGACGCAAGGAGGAACGAGAGGCAATGCCGAAAATGAGCAGGACCCAGACACAGGAGGAAGGGCAAACACACCCCACAGAATCTCCCACCAAAAGACTCCAACCACGACATTCCCAAAGCAACTGAGCAACCTATACTACAACCCACTCACTGTTCCCTCTGCCACCAACCCCCATATCACAAACCTCACCCCAACAGCTGTCCCTTATGGGCATTCTGACCCCACCCCCATCAACACAAACCCCACCTACACCACAGCCCCATATAGGCCCCCACCAAGGCTCTCGCTCCCCCAACCCCAATATTCTTGCATGACCACAATGATAGAAAAGAAACTGAAGGTTTGGTACACAAACGCGGATGGAATAACGAATAAAGATGAGGAGTGGAACGAAAGAATCAGTGAAAAATCCCCAGACATCATAGCAGTCACAGAAACAAAACTCGCTGAGACAATAACAGACACAATCTTCCCAACAGGATATCAGATCCTGAGGAAAGATAGAAGGAGTAGAGGGGGAGGAGGGGTTGCACTGCTCATAAAACACCGATGGGGATTTGAGGAAATGGAAGGCATGGACATGATTGGAGAAAGAGACTACATTGTAGGTACAATTCAATCCGGAGAACATAAAGTAGTCATTGGAGTGATGTATAACCCACCACAGAACTGCAGGAGGCCAAGAGAGGAGTACGAAGAAAACAACAGGGTGATGGTGGACACACTGGCTGAGGTGGCAAGAAGAGCTCACTCGAGCAGAGCAAAGTTACTGGTAATGGGCGATTTCAACCACAGGGAGATCGACTGGGAAAACCTGGAGCCACATGGGGGTCCCGAAACATGGAGAGCCAAGATGATGGATGTGGTACTTGAAAACCTCATGCATCAACATGTCAGGGACACAACCAGAGAGAGAGGGGAGGATGAGCCAGCAAGACTGGATCTTGTGTTCACCCTGAGCAGTTCAGACATTGAGGACATCACTTACGAGAGGCCCCTTGGAGCTAGCGATCACGTGGTTCTGAGTTTTGACTATATAGTAGAGTTACAAGTGGAGAAGGTAACAGGAACTGAAGGGGACAGGCCAAACTATAAAAGGGGGGACTACACAGGTATGAGAAACTTCCTGCATGAGGTTCAGTGGGACAGAGAAATGGTAGGAAAATCAGTAAACGAAATGATGGAATATGTGGCAACAAAGTGCAAGGAGGCAGAGGAAAGTTTTGTTCCCAAGGGAAACAGAAATAATAGGAAGACCAAAACGAGTCCTTGGTTTACCCGAAGGTGTAGGGAGGCAAAAACTAAGTGCAACAGAGAATGGAAAAGGTACAGGAGGCATAGGACCCAGGAAAACAAGGAGATTAGTAGAAGAGCCAGAAACGAGTATGCACAGATAAGGAGGGAGGCCCAGCGACAGTATGAAAACGACATAGCATCAAAAGTCAAATCTGACCCGAAACTGCTGTATAGCCACATTGGGAGGAAGACAACAGTCAAGGACCAGGTGATAAGGCTGAGGAAAGAAGGTGGAGAACTCACAAGAAACGATCAAGAGGTATGTGAGGAGCTCAACACGAGATTTAAGGAAGCATTTACAGTAGAGACAGGAAGGACTCTGGGGGGACAGACCAGATGGGGACACCAGCAAGGGATACACCAACAAGTGTTGGACGACATACATACAGATGAGGAGGAGGTGAAGAAACTGCTAAGGGACATCGATACCTCAAAGGCAATGGGACCGGACAACATCTCCCCGTGGGTCCTTAGAGAGGGAGTAGATATGTTGTGCGTGCCACTTACCACAATCTTCAACACGTCCCTGGAAACTGGGCAACTACCTGAGGTATGGAAGACGGCAAATGTAGTTCCCATTTTTAAAAAAGGAGACAGAAAAGAGGCACTAAACTATAGACCTGTGTCATTGACGTGTATAGTATGCAAAATTATGGAGAAGATTATCAGGAGGAGAGTGGTGGAGCACCTGGAACGGAACAAGAGTATAAATGCCAACCAGCACGGATTCACGGAAGGCAAATCCTGTGTCACAAACCTTCTGGAGTTTTATGATAAAATAACAGAAGTAAGACACGAGAGAGAGGGGTGGGTTGATTGCATCTTCTTGGACTGCAAGAAGGCCTTTGACACAGTTCCTCACAAGAGATTAGTGCAGAAGCTAAAGCATCAGGCGCATATAACAGGAAGGGCACTGCAATGGATCAGAGAATACCTGACAGGGAGGCAACAACGAGTCATGGTACGTAATGATGTATCACAGTGGGCACCTGTGACGAGCGGGGTCCCACAGGGGTCGGTCCTAGGACCAGTGCTATTTTTGGTATATGTGAACGACATGATGGAAGGGTTAGACTCAGAAGTGTCCCTGTTTGCAGATGATGTGAAGTTAATGAGGAGAATTAAATCTGATGAGGACCAGGCAGGACTTCAAAGAGACCTGGACAGACTGGAAACCTGGTCCAGCAAATGGCTTCTCGAATTTAATCCTGCCAAATGCAAAGTCATGAAGATAGGGGAAGGGCACAGAAGACCACAGACAGAGTATAGGCTAGGTGGCCAAAGACTGCAAACCTCACTCAAGGAGAAAGATCTTGGGGTGAGTATAACACCGAGCATGTCTCCGGAAGCACACATCAATCAGATAACTGCTGCAGCATATGGGTGCCTGGCAAACCTGAAAACAGCATTCCGATACCTTAGTAAGGAATCATTCAAGACACTGTACACCGTGTATGTCAGGCCCATACTGGAGTATGCAGCACCTGTTTGGAACCCGCACTTGATAAAGCACGTCAAGAAACTAGAGAAAGTACAAAGGTTTGCGACAAGGTTAGTTCCAGAGCTAAGGGGAATGTCCTATGAAGAAAGATTAAGGGAAATCGGCCTGACGACACTGGAGGACAGGAGGGTCAGGGGAGACATGATAACGACATATAAAATACTGCGTGGAATAGACAAGGTGGACAAAGACAGGATGTTCCAGGGAGGGGACACAGAAACAAGAGGCCACAATTGGAAGTTGAAGACACAAATGAGTCAGAGAGATAGTAGGAAGTATTTCTTCAGTCATAGAGTTGTAAGGCAGTGGAATAGCCTAGAAAATGACGTAGTGGAGGCAGGAACCATACACAGTTTTAAGACGAGGTTTGATAAAGCTCATGGAGCGGGGAGAGAGAGGGCCCAGTAGCAACCGGTGAAGAGGCGGGGCCAGGAGCTAAGACTCGACCCCTGCAACCACAAATAGGTGAGTACACACACACACACACACACACACACACACACACACACACACACACACACACACACACACACACACACACACACTCACACTCACACTCACTCACACTCACACTCACTCACACTCACTCACACTCACTCACACTCACTCACACTCACTCACACTCACTCACACTCACTCACACTCACTCACACTCACTCACACTCACTCACACTCACTCACACTCACACTCACTCACACTCACTCACACTCACTCACACTCACTCACACTCACTCACACTCACTCACACTCACTCACACTCTCACTCACACTCTCACTCACACTCTCACTCACACTCTCACTCACACTCACTCACACTCTCACTCACACTCTCACTCTCACTCTCACTCTCACTCACACTCACTCACACTCACTCTCACTCACTCTCACTCACTCACACTCACTCTCACTCACACTCACTCACACTCACTCTCACTCACTCACACTCACTCACACTCACTCTCACTCACTCACTCTCACTCACTCTCTCTCACTCACTCTCTCTCACTCTCTCTCTCTCTCTCTCTCTCTCTCTCTCTCTCTCTCTCTCTCTCTCTCTCTCTCTCTCTCTCTCTCTCTCTCTCTCTCTCTCTCTCTCTCTCTCTTTTTCCCCCCAGGTGAATAAACACTATAAGCCACTTCTCACATCCGACCCTTATTTTACCCCACGTAATTCCTGAATTTATGCATTTATATTCCCTCTTTCCTTACTGTAACTGATCCTTCAACATTATTGCTACTTCCTTAGCTGTAACTCTGTTGGAAGCCCCTGACCTAATACCATTACGTATATCTCCCCACTGAAACTCTCCTAGGCATTTCAGCTGTGTTTCATTTAGAGCCAGGACATCCAGCTTCTTTTCATAACACTCACAATCATCTCTTTCTTATCTGCACAACATCCACGCACATTCAAACATCCCAGCTTAAAGGGTTTCTTCTCTTTTAGTAAGCTATACAGAAGGCAGCATTACTAGCCCATTGCTCCTGGCATTTTAGTTGACTTTTACAACACACATGGCTTACAGAGGAAAGATTCTTATTTCCATAGAGTTTGAAGGAAATAATAAGAACAAGAACTACAGTAGACCCTGGGTTTTTGTAATTAATCTGTTCCAGAAGGTTGGCCGAAATCCGAAATGGCCAAAAACCGAAGTAATATTTCCCATAAGAAATAAGGTAAATTCAATTAATCTGTTCCAGACACCCAAAAAATATTAGCCAAAAATACATTTTATAAAGAATAACTGTAGTTTTAGATACAGAAAACAATGAGAAATAAATATAAATGACTAATTTTAATGATAAATGAACATTACAGACCTTTATTGAAGACTCTTTGTTAGTTCTTTCCTGTGGTTGTCCACCAACTCATCCACATCCTGGCCACTCACATCCAACCCCCTACCTACCAGCTACATACACTGCGGCCCACAGCTATATTATTATCATCGACATACCATGTTCACTGAGTTTAATCGTTTCTTACAACTACTTTTAGATGCCATCATAAACAAAGGGAGAAGTAATGAATAATTCATGCCGAGAATTGTAAACAAAAGCTTGTGTATTAAGTGCGGTTACTGGGCTAATGCAGATTCATACAGTTTTCTCCAGTGCTGGACCAGAGAAAACGTAATGTTTACCCTCCACCGCATATAAACATTGCATGTTTATATGCTATGTAATGTGTTTCTTATATAATTTTGAAAAAATATCATAGATGGATTAATGAAAATGTCTATATTAACCTAAAATAAGACATTTAATGTGCCCAAGAGTAAGTCAGGAACGTATGAGTGGTCCAGGCGTATACGTCTAGTACTAATGATTTCTGAGTGGATGTACAAAACGTGGGGGGGGGAGGAATTTCACCCAAAAAATTGTTCAAAGTCCAAATTGTATGATTTCTGCACCAGCCGAAAACTGGGGGTCCACTGTACGAAGAAAAATCAAAGAAATCTCAGATTAGTGTGTGTATATATAAATGTGTACATACAAGTGTAGTGTGACCTAAGTGTAAGTAAAAGTAGCAAGATACACCTGTTATCTTGTGGTTTATGAGACAGAAAAGGACACCAGCACTTCTACTGTCATATAAAACAAATACAGGTTTCCATCTTACACTTATTTGGCAGGACTGTAGTACCTTATTGGATGGTTGCTGTGTACCAGTCTTCTACTTACAAATTTTGTTTTATAGAATTTACCTGCACATCACAAATTTGCTCTTATCCATATGCTGCTTACAGACACTGGTGGGACGTTTGATTGGCCGGAAAGGTGCCTTTGTTAATAAAATCAAAGCTACTACAGATGCTACTGTCATTGTACATCCACACAGAAATAGAAGATTCAAGCTGTGCTCTGTGGAAGGTAAATTTAAAAGTATAAATACACTAGTTTATTTAAAATTTGTGTAGTGTTTTTCACTTAAGCAAAAGTAGAAACAGAATTAATAGATAATAGTAATGAATTATTTAATAATGAATGGGAGAGCCAGAATGAATGTAATGGATTCCAAGGTATCAGAAGGAATGCTGTCAAATTCGTACCACTGTTGCATGGTATTAGAGAGACTGGGGATTAATGAAAGATGGTTGTGTTACATGTTATGCGATGGATTTTCCTTATGCATTTTCATGGCGGTACTTTCATGGGAGACTGAGACCAGAGGTCTCTAAGATCATCTTTTATTTATTAGGTTTCATTATGTAAACAGATGTACCTGTGCAGTATATTTACTGTTATATTGCCATACATATTAATTGTTATTGTACTTGTACCCAAACAGTAGTTTTTATTTTTTTGTACATCACTTACACATTTTTTTTTTTCAACAAACCAGCTGTATCCCACTGAGGCAGGGTGGCACAAAAAGAGAAACGAAAGTTTCTCTTTTTAAATTTACTAATTTATACAGGAGAAAGAGTTACTAGCCCCTTGCTTCTGGCATTTTAGATGCCTCTTACAACACGCATGGCTTACGGAGGAAGAATTCTGTTCCATTTCCCCATGGAGATAAGAGGAAATAAACAAGAACAAGAACTAGAAAGAAATAACAAAAAAAGGCACAATACCGTGACTGGAACGATACACAAATAACCCGCACATAAAAGAGAGAAGCTTACGACGACGTTTCGGTCCGACTTGGACCATTGACTTTGTCAGTGGTCCAAGTCGGACCGAAACGTCGTCGCAAGCTTCTCTCTTTTATGTGCGGGTTATTTGTGTACCAGAAAGAAAATAGAAGAAAACCCAGAGGGGTGTGTGTATATATGCTTGTACATGTAAGTGTAGTGTGACCTAAGTGTAAGTAGAAGTAGCAAGACATACCTGAAATCTTGTATGTTTATGAGACAGAAAAAAGGACACCAGCAATCCTACCATTATGTAAAGCAGTTACAGGCTTTTGTTTTACACTCACTTGGCAGGATGGTAGTACCTCCCTGGGTATATCACTTACACATGTATGATTAATATGTTTGTCTGTAGAGTGTGCTGATATACAGAGCATGCCATTAGTTTCAGACTTTATGTTCATCGCACAATCCCATAAAACAGTAAGAGTTATCACTATTCAGAATGGATTTTCTTCTGAACTGCAGGCTAATTACCTCACTACCATACTGAGTGTTTTTGAATAATGATTGACAAATTAGTACATTCATGTCTAAAAATATTTATTCTGGGTAAACGACTTTTGCTGCACCCTGTTTACTGTATGTCTCTATACAGTATATGATTCTTTATAAAGAAAGTGAACTTATAAAAGATTTTCATTAGGTACAAAGCGGCAGGTCAAGGCAGCTCTAGGAATGATCCGCGAATACTTTCCACTTAATCGATACCCAGATATTACACTGGAGCAGGTGCTCACACAACAGCCAGTTCCTACTCAACTCCAGCCAACTCTAAACACCCAGACTCTGCAGGTAAGATTTCATTTATGTAATTTTTGGCATTGAAGTTCATTTCAGTATTAGGTTTCATAGCCAAAGTAATGAGTAGATTTCATTTTGTTTATGTATATTATTATTTTATCACATTCTGTTCTCCCCCATCAACCATTGTTGTATCCTTTACCTGCCTGTAATTCCATGAGCTTGTTTTTTCAGGGCCTATTTTTTAATGTAAGACTGTTCATGACATAGTAAACATTCAACTAAAACTCTGAATAAGTTATTAAAGTAAGATTTTTTTTTATGAGGTAGTAGGTTGGTAGACAGCAACCACCCAGGGAGGTACTACTGTCCTGCCAAGTGAGTGTAAAATGGAAGTCTGTAATTGTTTTACATGATGGTAGGATTGCTGGTGTCTTTTTTCTGTCTCTTAAACATGCAAGATTTCAGGTACGTCTTGCTACTTCTACTCTCACTTAGGTCACACTACACATACATGTACAAGCATATATATATATACACACCCCTCTGGGTTTTCTTCTATTTTCTTTCTAGTTCTTGTTCTTGATTATTTCCTCTTATCTCCATGGGGAAATGGAACAGAATTCTTCCTCCATAAGCCATGCATGTTGTAAGAGGCGACTAAAATGCCGGGAGCAAGGGCCTAGTAACCCCTTCTCCTGTATAAATTACTAAATTTAAAGAGAGAAACTTTTGTTTTTCTTTTTAGGCCACCCTGCCTTGGTGGGATACGACCGGTTTGTTGAAAAAAAAAAAAAGGATTGCTGTTGTCTTTTCTGTCTCATAAACATGCAAGATTTCAGGTATGTCTTGCTACTTCTACTTGCACTTAGGTCACACTACATTTGGATGTACAAGCATATATATACACACACCCCTTTTGGTTTTCTTCTATTTTCTTACTGGTTGTTGTTCTTGTTTATTTCCTCTTATCTCCATGGGGAAGAGGAACAAAATTCTTCCTCCGTAAACCATGCGTGTTGTAAGAGGTGACTAAAATGCTGGAAGCAAGGGGCTGATAACCCCTTCTCCTATATACATTACTAAAGTTAAAAAGAGAAACTTTCGTTTTTCTTTTTGGGCCACCCTGCCTTGGTGGGATATGGCCGGCGTGTTGAAAGAAGAAAGATCCTCATTGTTGCTTCATGCTACCAATAGATTGAGCTGACTGCTGGTGTTGTGGTAGAAGTTCGTGTGAGTGCTGTAGTGAGTGCTGGGGAGTTGTGGGTACAGCAGCCTCTACACCCCTCATACTCTGCACTTCACCGCCTCCAGTCCTGTATGAACCTCAACTATGGTGATGGTTCCAGTACTCCATCTCTTCCAATTCCTGTTCAAGGTTAGTAATTTAGATAATTTTTTTGTTAGTTAACCCTTTCAGGGTCCAGAGGCCAAATCTCAGAGTGACAGCCAGGGTCCAAGAATTTAAAAAAAAAAAAAAAAAATCTTACAGAATTAAAGATAATATTTTTTATAGGTAATAAAACAAAAACAAAAAAATAATTCCAATAACTACTTTCCAAGATATAGAGGCGTGAAGTTGACCCTCAATGACCGGGTGGCGTCATTTTTTTTTATTTTACTGTTTTGTTCCTTTTTCTTTTCATTTCTAATTTTGTTTTTTCAGTAATGTTTGTGGCCTGTGAGACCAATATAATGTATATATGTACACTCGTTGTATTCAGCACAATAACTGCACTAATATTTTCATCATTATTTTGTATACAGTTATTGTTTACAACAAAAAACATGCTAAAATGTTGTATATTAGTAATGTTCTGTTATATGTATATGTATTTACATATGTACAGTCACTGGACATATTCCTAGAACTGCTGCAGTCTGTGGAAGTCTTTGAAGCAAGGTGTCATGCACAGTGGTGTCTTACTCATCTGTGGATCAGTATGATTTTATATTATGCTTATAGACATGAGGCATAAGCATTAGAGTTGCAAAAAACAAATACATTTCAGCCACAGTCGTCTCTTTCCACCAGTGGATGATGATGCACTTTGTCCTGGAACTGCTGAGTCAGCACTGTCACTCAGCGGCTTGGGTTCCAGACTCCCAGTCTGGGCTGGTGCTGCATGCTCACATGCTGGTGGCACCACCACCACCTACTGACACATGTGGTCTATCCATCCCAATTGTAGCCACATCATTGTCACTTTCACTGTCTATTCCAGGTGTAAGGCCAAGGGATGTATTCAGTCCCCTTGGAATTGCATATGGTATAGGGTACCATATGGTACATTGTTCCATATGGTATAGATACAGGGAACCCAATAGAAGTAAGTCACTCAGACTTTTTTTGGGTTATCCTAGGATCTTTACACATATGCTGCTATGTATGGTAATCTATGTAACTGTATTTGTGTATTTTTTTTTTTTTTCAACAAGTCAGCCGTCTCCCACCGAGGCAGGGTGACCCAAAAAAGAAAGAAAATCCCCAAAAAGAAAATACTTTCATCATCATTCAACACTTTCACCACACTCGCACATTATCACTGCTTTTGCAGAGGTGCTCAGAATACAACAGTTCAGAAGCATATACATATAAAGATACACAACGTATCCCTCCAAACTGCCAATATCCCAAACCCCTCCTTTAAAGTGCAGGCATTGTACTTCCCATTTTCAGGACTCAAGTCCGACTATATGAAAATAACCGGTTTCCCTGAATCCCTTCACTAAATATTACCTTGCTCACACTCCAACAGATCGTCAGGTCCCAAGTATCATTCGCCTCCATTCACTCCTATCTAATACGCTCATGCACGCTTGCTGGAAGTCCAAGCCCCTAGCCCACAAAACCTCCTTTACCCCCTCTTTCCAACCCTTTCGAGGACGACCCCTACCCCTCCTTCCTTTCCCTATAGATTTATATGCTTTCCATGTCATTCTACTTTGATCCATTCTCTCTAAATGACCATACCACCTCAACAACCCCTCTTCTGCCCTCTGACTAATACTTTTATTAACTCCACACCTTCTCCTAATTTCCACACTCCGAATTTTCTGCATAATATTTACACCACACATTGCCCTTGGACAGGACATCTCCACTGCCTCCAACCGTCTCCTCGCTGCTGCATTTACCACCCAAGCTTCACATCCATATAAGAGTGTTGGTACTACTATACTTTCATACATTCCCTTCTTTGCCTCCATAGATAACGTTTTTTGACTCCACATATACCTCAACGCACCACTCACCTTTTTTCCCTCATCAATTCTATGATTAACCTCATCCTTCATAAATCCATCCGCCGACACGTCAACTCCCAAGTATCTGAAAACATTCACTTCTTCCATACTCCTCCTCCCCAATTTGATATCCAATTTTTCTTTATCTAAATCATTTGATACCCTCATCCCCTTACTCTTTTCTATGTTCACTTTCAACTTTCTACCTTTACACACATTCTCAAACTCATCCACTAACCTTTGCAATTTTTCTTTAGAATCTCCCATAAGCACAGTATCATCAGCAAAAAGTAACTGTGTCAATTCCCATTTTGAATTTGATTCCCCATAATTTAATCCCACCCCTCTCCCGAACACCCTAGCATTTACTTCTTTTACAGCGCCATCTATAAATATATTAAACAACCATGGTGACATTACACATCCCTGTCTAAGACCTACTTTTACCGGGAAGTATTCTCCCTCTCTTCTACACACCCTAACCTGAGCCTCACTATCCTCATAAAAACTCTTTACAGCATTTAATAACTTACCACCTATTCCATATACTTGCAACATCTGCCACATTGCTCCTGTATCCACTCTATCATATGCCTTTTCTAAATCCATAAATGCAATAAAAACTTCCCTACCTTTATCTAAATACTGTTCACATATATGCTTCAATGTAAACACTTGATCTACACATCCCCTACCCACTCTGAAGCCTCCCTGCTCATCCGCAATCCTACATTCTGTCTTACCTCTAATTCTTTCATTTATAACCCTACCGTATACTTTTCCTGGTATACTCAGTAAACTTATTCCTCTATAATTTTTACAATCTCTTTTGTCCCCTTTCCCTTTATATAAAGGGACTATACATGCTCTCTGCCAATCCCTAGGTACCTTCCCCTCTTTCATACATTTATTAAACAAAAGTACCAACCACTCCAACACTATATCCCCCCCTGCTTTTAACATTTCTGTCATGATCCCATCAGTTCCAGCTGCTTTACCCCCTTTCATTCTACGTAATGCCTCACGTACCTCCACCACACTTACATTCTGCTCTTCTTCACTCCTAAAAGATGGTATATCTCCCTGGCCAGTGCATGAAATTACCGCCTCCCTTTCTTCCTTAACATTTAAAAGTTCCTCAAAATATTCTCGCCATCTACCTAATACCTCCCTCTCCTCATCTACTAACTCCCCTACTCTGTTTTTAACTGACAAATCCATACTTTCCCTAGGCTTTCTTAACTTGTTTAACTCACTCCAAAAATTTTTCTTATTTTCATTAAAATTTCTTGACAGTGCCTCTCCCACTCTTTCATCTGCTCTCCTTTTGCACTCTCTCACCACTCTCTTCACCTTTCTTTTACTCTCCATATACTCTGCTCTTCTTATAACACTTCTGCTTTGTAAAAACCTCTCGTAAGCTACCTTTTTCTCTTTTATCACACCCTTTACTTCATCATTCCACCAATCACTCCTCTTTCCTCCTGCCCCCACCCTCCTATAACCACAAACTTCTGCCCCACATTCTAATACTGCATTTTTAAAAATATTCCAACCCTCTTCAACCCCCCCACTACTCATCTTTGCACTAGCCCACCTTTCTGCCAATAGTCGCTTATATCTCACCCGAACTTCCTCCTCCCTTAGTTTATACACTTTCACCTCCCTCTTACTTGTTGTTGCCACCTTCCTCTTTTCCCATCTACCTCTTACTCTAACTGTAGCTACAACTAAATAATGATCCGATATATCAGTTGCCCCTCTATAAACATGTACATCCTGGAGCCTACCCATCAACCTTTTATCCACCAATACATAATCTAACAAACTACTTTCATTACGTGCTACATCATACCTTGTATATTTATTTATCCTCTTTTTCATAAAATATGTATTACTTATTACCAAATTTCTTTCTACACATAGCTCAATTAAAGGCTCCCCATTTACATTTACCCCTGGCACCCCAAATTTGCCTACTACTCCCTCTATAACATTTTTACCCACTTTAGCATTGAAATCCCCAACCACCATTACTCTCACACTTGATTCAAAACTCCCCACGCATTCACTCAACATTTCCCAGAATCTCTCTCTCTCCTCTACACTTCTCTCTTCTCCAGGTGCATACACGCTTACTATAACCCACTTTTCACATCCAATCTTTATTTTACTCCACATAATCCTTGAATTTATACATTTGTAGTCCCTCTTTTCCTGCCATAGCTTATCCTTCAACATTATTGCTACTCCTTCTTTAGCTCTAACTCTATTTGAAACCCCTAACCTAATCCCATTTATTCCTCTCCATTGAAACTCTCCCACCCCCTTCAGCTTTGTTTCACTTAAAGCCAGGACATCCAGTTTCTTCTCATTCATAACATCCACTATCATCTCTTTCTTATCATTTGCACAACATCCAAGCACATTCAGACTTCCCACTTTGACAATTTTCTTCTTATTATTTGTGTATACCTGAATAAATTTACTCGAGCATGTGTAGGGTGGTAAGTAAGCTTATTCAGGTATACACAAATACAGTTACATAGATTATCATACATAGCAGCATGTGTGTGGAGAACCTAGGATAACCCAAAAAAGTCAGTGACTTATTTCCATACGGTACATTGTACTATACTGTACATTGTACCATACGGTACATTGTACCATACGGTACATTGTACCATATGGTATAATGTACCATATGGTATAATGTACCATATGGTATAATGTACCATATGTTACAATGTACCATATGGTACAATGTAACATATGGTACATTGTACAATGTGTTATAATGTACCATATGGTATAATGTACCATATGGTACACTATCATATGCCATTGTACCATATGGTTCAAAACTATAGAATTCCTCTTCATATCCACTTCCATCAGTGTTAGAACTATAACTTGGGAAGAGGAGAATCAGAATTCACCGGGAGTGATTCAGGAAAGGGATTCAAGGGAAACTAGGTACAGGAGGACCCTGCTTATTTGGCAGGTTAGGCCCAGGCTACCGCAGTAAAGCAAAAACCGCTGTGAAGGTAATCACCATTTTTTTAACTTTTAAATGCATATAAATGCCTGATAAAATGTTTACACTGTCATATATTACGTTAGGAATAAAACTAGACCTAAAAAATAAAAAAAAAAGTAAAATGCATATACAATACAAAGATTACTTTCCTTAAAATATTTTTGGCCTTAACATAGGGTGAGAGGTGAGTAGTATTTATTGTAGGATGTCAGGAGGAGATGTAACCAGTCTCTGCTAGTTTCGAATTTATCATCAGCAGCTTCCTCACCTCTCAGCCTTCTTAGAACTGAAGAGACTTAGGCTAATGCCTAGTTTGATCTTCAGTCCACACCAGTAAAAGTTTTTCCATGTCATCAGTAAGGTTATCACGTTTTCTCGTAACTTTAGTGTTCACCGGTGTAGCACTTTTAAATTCCTAAAACACTTTCTCCTTAGATCCCAACATAACACCAAAAATAGTATATGTAATATATGTAATAGCTTGAAGAAACTTAAAACTTTGGAGAGTTTCCAGATGGCACTGAGAGATGCAGAGCTCAAGGCAACACACCCAGGTTCCCATGTACAATTTTTTTTTTTTTTAACACTGGCCATTTCCCACCGAGGCAGGGTGACCCAAAAACAGAAAGAAACACTTTCACCATCATTCAACACTTTCACCATCATTCACACACAATCACTGTCTTTGTAGAGGTGTGCAGATATGACAGTTCAGATGTCACTTCATACAGCAAATATCCTCTCCTTTAAAGTGTAGGCATTGTACTTCCCACCTCCAGGACTCAAGTCTTCACAAAATATTACCCTCCTCATGCTCCACAGCTCGTCAAGTCCCAAAAACCATTTTCTGTATTCACACCTATGTAACACACATGCAAAACTTTTTTTTACATCTCCCTCTCCATCCTTTCCTAGGACAACGCCTACCCCTCCACTACAGATTTATCCACCCTTCAAGTCATCCTGTTTTGCTCAATCCTCTCTAAATGACCAAACCACCTCAACAACTCCTCTTCAGCCCTCTGAATAATACTTTTAATAACTCCACACCTCCTAATTTTCTTTCTTAGAATTTTCTGCATAATATTTACACCACACATCACCCTTAGACACAACATCTTCACTGCCTCCAGCCTCCTCCTCGCTGCAGCATTGACAGCCCATGCTTCACACCCATATAAGAGTGTTGGTGCCACTATACTCTCGTACATTCCTTTCTTTGCCTTCATGGATAATTTTTTTTTTTTTTTGTCTCCACAGATACCTAAATGCACAACTCGCCTTTTTTCCTTCATCAGTTCTGTGGTTAACCTCGTCCTTCATAAACCCATCTGGTGATGAATCTACTCCCAAATATCTGAACATGTTCACTTCTTCCATACTTCCTCCCTCCAATATGATACTTAATTTTTTTTTCCTAGCTCGTTTGATACCTACTGTGGTGTCAGTTTTGGTGGGCGGTCAGATTTGCATGTATTTCATGTGTGTCCACTGGCTGTTGATACACATTCATCTTGCATTATGCATAAGATTGTGAAGTTTTTCTTGTAATACTAACACATTACAGTGGACCCCCGGTTAACGAACTTTTTTCATTCCAGTAGTATGTTCAGGTGCCAGTACTGACCGAATTTTTTCCCATAAGGAATATTGTGAAGTAGATTAGTCCATTTCAGACCCCCAAACATACACGTACAAACGCACTTACATAAATACACTTACATAATTGGTCGCATTTGGAGGTGATCGTTAAGCGGGGGTCCACTGTACTTTGTGTACAAGTTGTCTTTACATTGGTACAGTAAAATACATAACAGCAACACTCCCATTCTCATGCAACATACCATTTTTAGAACGAATGATGCTATGGTTGAAGGCATATAAAAGGAATATTTTTCTACAGTTACCCCAGTAATACTGTACTGTACACAGCTTCTCTTGTACTGGCCTAGAGAAAATGTAATTCTTGTTGTCATTACTACAAGCCACTTGGCCACCACAAACATATATTTGTCATTTTGTTCTACCATGGTTATATGTATTATGTTTATATGATACGTAGCATGTTTCTTATATAATTTTGAAATAAATGTCATAGATGGATTAACCCCTTCAGGGTCCAAGACCCAAATCTGAAGTGGTGCCCCAGTGTCCAAGAATTTAAAAAAAAAAAATTTGTTATTTTTTCTTATGAAATGGTAGAGAATCTTTTTGTGAAGGTAATAAAACAAAAAGTACGAAATTTGATGAAAAATTGACGAAATTATGCTCTCGCGAATTTTGATGTGTCAGCGATATTTACGAATCGGCGATTTTGCCGACTTTGACTCCCATTTTAGGCCAATTACATTATTTCAGTCAACCAAATTCCTAGCTATTTCACTAGTATTACTTCTATTCTATCGATTGAGCACAAGAAATCGCCAAGTCAACTGTTTCAACTATAAATTAAGGTGATCGGAAATTGTTAATTTGGTCAATTTAACACAAAGTTCAAAATATTCCAATTTCAAAATAGGGTCCAGAATAAACAATGTAGGTATTCCTGGAACTAAACTAACATTTCCTCTGTTCATTAGTTACGTTTTGAGGCTTTACAAATAAATTCCATTTTGATTTTTTATTCACATAATGAATTTTTATTCACACCAAAAAATAGAAGATTTACTGTTATGCAATACTGTAATAATTGTATAAATATCATCACCATATTTGTGAATGCATATTAGACCCACCAGCTGGCGTGTATTAGACGTGTGAGGTCGTTTGTTTACTCTTGAATATCGGCAAAAATTTAACATTTCTGCTACTTTGAGCTCAGTTTCAAGCCATTTCCAGTGCTAACACCAATCAAAATCATCCTATTTCTGTAATGTGTCTTCCATTCTATCAAATGAGACCAAGAAATCGCAAATACAACTATAAAAAACATACGAAAAAACACTGCAAAAGTTGCTGTTTTAATCGAAAAATCATGATTTCAGTTTTTTTTCTCTCATTATACACAGTGTGCTGCAGGATCTGTTTTATGTGGTGCACACATACCACATAGATGTATTCTCTCATATCTAGGCCCAAATGTACCACTCACAGTTTATCAGAGTGAGCTGAGCTCATGACGTAGATCTACGGTTTGGACCCTGAACGTAAAGCCGTAGATCTATGGGACGGACCCTGAAAGGGTTAATGAAAATGTCTATAATAATGTAATATACAGTGAACCCCTGCTGCTCAGCGGCCGCGACTTTTGTGAAATCCGACTTTCAGCAACTTTTTTTGCCAAAATATAGCCTTGCGGTTTGTGATTGGCCTCGTGATTCGGTGACCATCTGGTACACATCCGCCATCAGCGTGCTTACAAAGCCAGTCTCCTGAACCATTCACACTCAGTGTGGCATTGTTTACCAGCGAGTGATCATCACCCCACGGGTTCATATGATACATTTCATATTAATCCATTGTTTTTTGTGCTTGCAACTGCTTAATAAGTCACCATGGGCCCGAGGAAAGCTAGTGCCAGCCCTTTGGTAAAGAAAGTGAGGTACACGATCGAATTCAAGAAAGAAATCATTGAAAAATATGAGAGTGGAATGTGTGTTAAAGAGCATGCCAGGATGTATGGCAAACCCCATCCAACCATCACTTCAATCGTGGCAAAGGGAAAGGAAATTAAGTGTACTGTTCTTGCAAAAGGGGTAGATATGCTGACAAAAAAGAGATTGCAAACCCTTGAAGAAGTGGAGAGGTTGTTGTTGTGGATTACCCAAAAACAGGAGATAGTATTATGCAGTTGATAATATGTGAAACGGCAAGGTAGTTGCGTGACGACCTCGTCAAGAAAATGCCTGCAATGAGTGGTGATGTTTGTGATTTTAAGGCCAGCAAAGGCTGGTTTGAGCGATTTAAGAAGCGTAGTGGCATACACAGTGTGGTAAGGCATGGTGAGGCTGCCAGTTCAGGCTAAAAGGTGGCTGAGAAGTTTGTGCAGGAGTTTAAGGGGTACATAGACACTGAAAAATTCAAACATCAGCAAGTGTTCATTTGTGACGAAACAGGCCAGTTTTGGAAGAAAATGCCGAAGAGGGCCTACATCATTCAGGAGGAAAAGGCACTCCCAGGACACAAGCCTATGAAAGACAGGCTAACTCTCATGTTTTGTAGTAATGCTAGTGGGGATTGTAAAGTGAAGCCTTTACTGGTCTATCATTCTGAAAATTCCAGAGTGTTCAAGATAAACAGTGTCACCAAGAGTTAATTGTGTGTGATGTGGAAGGCTAACAGTAAGGCATGGGTCACAAGGGAAATTTTCCTTGATTGGTTTAATGAAGTGTTTGGCCCCACTGTGAAGAAATACCTCCTGGAAAACAAATTGGAACTCAAGTGCCTCCTGTTAATGGACAATGCTCCTGCTCATCCTCCAGACTTGGAAGAGCAAATGGTGGAGGAGTTTCATTTTATCACAGTGAAGTTTTTGCCTCCTAATACAACTCCTCTCCTCTAGCCCATGGACCAGGAGATAAGCAGAAATAAGCAAGAACAAGAACTAGTAACAAAATAGAAGAAAATCCAGAAGGGTATGTATATATATGCTTGGACATGCATGTGTAGTGTGACCTAAGTATAAGTAGAAGTAACAAGACATACTCGAAATGTTACATATTTACACACCGGCCGTATGCCACCGAGGTGGGGTGGCCCAAAAGGAGAAACGAAGGTTTCTCCTTTTACATTTAGTAATATATACAGGAGAAGGGGTTACTAGCCCCTTGATCCCGGCATTTTAGTCGCCTCTTACAACACGCATGGCTTATGGAGGAAGAATTCTGTTCCACTTCCCCATGGAGATAAGAGGAAATAACGAGAACAAAAACTGGAAAGAAAATAGCAGAAAACCCAGAGGGGTGTGTATATATATGCTTGTACACGTATGTGTAGTGTGACCTAAGTGTAAGTAGAGGTAGCAAGACGTACCTGTAATCTTGCATATTTATGAGACAGAAAAAAAGACACCAGCAATCCTATCATCATGTAAAACAATTACAGGCTTTCGTTTCACACTCACTTGGCAGGACGATAGTACCTCCCTGGGCAGTTGCTGTCTACCAACCTACTACCTAGGATAAGTATAATTATGAGAGTACAGCCTCTCCTCACTTAACGACAGAGTTCTGTTCCTAAGACCACGTCATTAGACGAATTCATCGCTAAGTGAGGAGCATACTGTAATGGTAGTGGGTTTGTGTCAGCCATCTTTGATATTGTTTCAATGTCACCTTTGCACCATTTATAAAGTTTCTGGTATATTTTTAAATGTTTATATAGTAGTGTACTGTATATTGAAATAAACAGAATAGAGGAAATCAACTCTAATATACATTATTTAGGTATAAATACTGGTCAGAGAGCCAGTTGTAAGTCCGAGGCATCGGTAAGTGAGTACGTTGCTAAGTAAGGAGAAGTTGTATGTATAAAATACGCAGTAACTTGGAAACACTTAAAATTTTGGAAAGTTTCCATACATAATCAAGAGATGTGGAACTTACGGAGGATATAAAGTGTGGCACATGGATACTGTAATAGCAAATCCGGGAGCCGTATAAATGAATTTTTCGTTATTTGAAATGTCCGTATTGGCGAATCTCTGTAAGGTGAAGCGCCATAAAACAGAGCCCTCTTGTAGCCTGATTACAGTCCAGGAGGTGGTAAGAGCAGTGCGTACACTCTGGAAGGGTGCAAAATAATCATATTTTAAAGATATATATCGGCTGTGGAGTCGGCCCCCTCAGGGAAGGTTCCTTGATGTTGGCAAGGGGCTCTTGATTTATGGAATTGGATCTGTGCTCCAGTTCCCCGAATTAAGCCTGAATGCCTTTCACATCCCCCCCCAAGGCGTTGTATAATCCTACGGGTTTAGCGCTTCCCCCTTGATTATAATAATAATAATAATGTGGAGTCAGCATGTCAAACCTTCAACTCTGACTCCTTTATTTATGACAACTCCGGCTGCTTTAATTAAATTTTACCCACTTCAACTACAGTAACCTGAGAATTGCTTCTGACTCCAACTCTGACTCCACAGCCCTAGTTAATACCACATCTCTTTTCAGGAGATTAAATGCAGTCTTGAAATTCAACTCTACTGCTTCATTGTCCTCAGGCAGGTTGCTGTCAACAGGGCTGTGGAGTTGGCATATAAAACCTTCGACTCCGACTCCTTTATTTATGGCACCTCTGATTCCTTTAACCCTTTGAGGGTCGACAGGCCCTCTCCGAGACTTGTTCTCAGGGTCGGCCAAATTTAAAAAAAAAAAAAAAAAAAATTTCTTTTGAAAAGATAGAGAATTGTTTCCCGATCATAATGCCACCAAAAGTATGAAATTTGATGGAAAACTTATGGAATTATGCTCTCGCAAAGTTAGCGGTCTCGGCGATGTTTACGCTTCGGCGATTTTGCCCACTTTGAGCCCTATTTTTTCCAAATCCATTGTACTAGTCAACAAAAAACATGAATATTTCTCTAGAACTTCATTTTTTCTATCGAATGAGTGCAACAAACCACCCATTTACCAATTTCAGCTATCCAGTACAGTGGTCAGAATTTAGCAATTTTGTCAACTTCACACAAATTTCAAAAGATGCCAATTTCCGAATAGGGTCCAGAATAAACAAGAAAGACATTCCTGGCACTAAAATGACATTTCCTCTGTTCATTAGTCACGTCCCAAGGCCCCTTTTACATTCTTTAGCTTTCCACTTTGAATTTTTATTCTCGCAAAAAATAGAAGATTTACTGTTATGCAGACTACTGCATTAGTGTAAAAATGGTATAAATAATATTGGTGCACTTGCAAAAGAATATTAGACTCACCAGTTGACGTGTATTGGACGCTTGGCATGATTTGTTTACTTTTGAACTTTGGTAAAAAGCGAACATTTCTGCTATTTTGAGCTCAATTTCAAGGTACTTTTCATTGTAAAACCAGTCAAAATCATCTCAATTTCTGTAATATATCTACCATTCTATAAAATGAGACCAAGAAAACTAGAATACAACAATAAATACCATACGAAAATACAGTGCAAAGTCGGTGTTTTATTCCCAAAAAATGGTCAAAGTTTTTTTTTTCTCATTATGCACTGTGTGCTGCAGGACTTTTTTTGTACTGTGCACACTGACCACATAGACCCATTCTTTCATATGTAGGCCTACCAGCTTTCTCCCACTAGATTTGAGGGCGCTAGAATTTAGGCGTACTAGTACGTCAAAAACCCTGGGTCGTAAGCCGTACTAGTATGGCCGAAACCCTCAAAGGGTTAATTACATTTTACTGTCTCCAACTCCGACTCCAGTAACCCAAGAATTGCTTCTGACTCTGTCTCCATGACTGTGACTCTACAGCCCTGATATGTATTTCATTCTTAAATGAAAATTGATTGTTGTACAGTATTGGTTACTAAGGTAATTGATTACTAGGTAAAGTTAAAATAAATTTTAAATTTTAGGTATTTTTATTTAATGCCGGGAGCAGAGGGCTAGTAATCCCTTCTCCTGTATAAATTACTAAATTTAAGAAGAAAAACATTTGTTTTGGTATTTGTTTTTGTTTCTAGGTCACCCTCCCTTGGTGGGATATGGCCAATTCATGGAATACAAAACAAAACAAAACAAAAAAAAAAGATTCAACTGACTTTCATAGTAAATAGGAATATTTCACTGGCAGATGGGACAGTGTGTGTGGCACAGATTAAAGGACAGTGGATGAGATGTCAAGTACTGAATACAGTGGATAATGTGTCACTAGTTGTGCTGCTGGATGTAGGAGGAACAACTTCCGTCCTGACATCATCACTCAGACAAGTCCGCTATGACTACATGACTCTTCCCTTCCAGGCAACTCAGTGTTTCCTACATGGAATTGAACCAGTAATAGGTTTGTACAACGTTTTAAAATTTTTGGCAATTCCTGGATAGGCCTCTTCTCAAATGAGAGAAGAATTTTCATAAGATTTAAGACTGTTGATATTATAGTGAAACCTCAATTTAATGATTTAATGGGGGATGAGAGGGTGAAGGGGGTATCCACTTAATTAAAAGTTCATTGCTCAAAAGTGCCCTGTGCAGTAGACTTGGTCCACTGCATTGATGATGCTAACAGATACCATTTGCTCATGGACAAATTCCTCATGAATCAGGCTTAGTTTGTTGCATCAAAAATGCTATTGGACGTGCTTAGAATAAATCTGACTTGTGATATTTCATGAGTCAAAGCAATCTTCTGAGAAACCAACCTTTATTACACTAAGATTTTATCTAACATCAGTTTAAACTCATGAATCCACCACAAAAAGTAAGAAAAATTATTGTACTCTGTAGCACTGTACCTTTAACTCATTTATTTTAAGGAAATTTATTGGGCTGTACTGTATTACAATTTATTCTTAGTGTGTCCAATAGCAGTTTTGATGCAACAGACTAAGTCTGATTCATGAGGAATTTGTGTGAGCAGATGGTGTCTGCTGGCATCACCAGTGCAGTGGACCTAGCATAATTATTGTTCCAGGTTGTTTGAAGTTTTTATTTTAGATGTATATTTTTTTCAATTATCATTACAGATGATTTCCATATAATGAATTTGCATTGTTGTATCTTGCATATAAACATTATAGGTATACAGTGTTAACAGATTTTGATGGTTACTCAAAGATAACTCATAAAATGAGCTGTGGACTTTTCTGAATTGTGTTAATTAACCCTTTCAGGGTCGAGAGGCCCTCTCCTAAACTTGTTCTCAGGGTCGAAAATTTTTCGGAAAAAAAAAAATTATTTTTTCTTACGAAGAGATAGAGAATCTTTTCCCGATCACAATGACACCAAAAGTATGAAATTTGATGGAAAACTTACAGAATTATGCTCTCGTGAATTTAGCAGTCTCGATGATGTTTACACATTGGCGATTTTGCCGATTTTGAGCCCTATTTTCAGCCAATTCCAGTGTACTAGTCGACAAAAATCGTAACTATTTCGTTAGAACTCTATTATTTCTATCAAATGAGTACAAGAAACCACCCATTTACTGATTTTAACTATCCAATAAAGTGGTCAGAAATTAGCAATTTTGCCAATTTCACACAAATTTCAAAAGATGCCAATTTCCAAATAGGGTCCAGAATAAACAAGACTGACATTCCTGGCACTAAAATAACATTTCCTCTGTTCATTAGTCACGTCCCCAGGCCCCTCTTACATTTCTTTTGCTTTCCACTTTGAATTTTTATTCTCACAAAAAAATAAGATTTACAGTTATGCAAACTACTGCATTAGTGTAGAAATGGTATAAATAATATCAGTTCACTTGTGAAAGAATATTAGACTTACCAGTTGATGTGTATTGGACGCGTGGCACGATTTGTTTACTTTTGAACCTTGGCAAAAATTGAACATTTCTGCTACTTTGAGCTCAATTTCAAGGTACTTTTCATTGTGAAACCAATCAAAATCATCTCAATTTCTGTAATATGTCTTCCATTCTATAAAATGAGACCAAGAAAACTAGAATACAACAATAAATACTATACGAAAATACAGTGCAAAGTCGCTGTTTTAAAGCAAAAACACCGTCAAAGTTTTTTTTCTCATTACACACTGTGTGCTGCAGGATTTTTTTTATACTGTGCACACTAACCACATAGACCCATTCTTTGATATGTAGGCCTACCATCTTTCTCTGGTTAGATTTGAAGGCACTAGAATTTAGGCGTACTAGTACGTCAATAACCCTGGTGTGTAAGCCGTACTAGTACGTCCGAAACCCTGAAAGAGTTAATAGCATTTTGTGAAATATATATTTTGATCATGCCTGCAGTATGAGTAAGTTAATGGCTTCAGGTTCGCATTTGGATGCAGCATTGATGGAGGTAACTAAATGAACACTTTTTGTGCAAAAATTTTTATAAATTATGAGAACATTGATATATTTTGTGAACTGATGCTGCCAGTACCACCTCCCTCACAGCCTCTATTACCAGCGAGCTAATATTTTGGTTTATCCTCTTCCTGAACTTCACTTTTTTTTTTTTTCAACAAACGACCATATTGCACTGAGGCAGGGTGACCTAAAAAGAAAAACAAAAGTTTCTCTCTTTAAATTTAGTAAAGTATACAGCAGAAGGGGTTACTAGCTCCTTGCTCCCAGTATTTTAGTCACCTCGTACGACATGCATGGCTTACAGAGGAAGAATTCTATTCCACTTCCCCAGTATAGGTATACAGTGGTACCTCAAATTTCGAACAGCTCCCAACTCAAATAATTATGTAAGTGTGTTTTTGTAAGTGTGTTATTGGGGGTCTGAAACTGACTAATCTAATTTACATTATTCCTTATGGGAACAAATTTGTTTGGTAACAGCACTCAAACAGCCTTCTGGGACAAATTAAGGCCGAAATTCGAGGTGCCACTGTATTTATATATCTATATTGAATTTATTTTTCTGGGCATATTTCTTCTAGTACATCCTAATACTAAAAACTATTTGCCAGCTGCCAGTTTTCTTTTAGGCAACAGAAGGTAATTGTCATAATGAATTTATAGATGTTCAGCATTACAAGAAATGGCATTTTTCAGTGCACTGCATGGTATCATATTTATAGTATGATGTATGACATGAAGACATACCAAAAATTTTATGTTTCTTATTCATGGAGTATATAAACTACAAGATTGTCTTGGAGTTATCAGTAATCATTTTCTGTGTTTGTCCTATAGATGATACCTCTGTAGCAGTAATGGAGGAGCTTGTGAGTGACACTATTCTCTTCGCTAATGTGGTTTCATATACTGAAGATGGCGTTCCTCTAGTCAATCTTTATCGGCGAGACAGTGATCAGGTTTGTTCATTTGTGTTGATTTGGTTAAATGAATACATCTTCGTAATTTTTTTTTATTTTTTTGCTGGTTAATATTAATGTAGTTAAGTGAACGTAGATAAAAGTAAGGCGATGAGGGTATCAAATGATTTAGGTAAAGAAAAATTGGATATTACATTGGAGGGAGGGAGTTTGGAAGAAATGAATGTTTTTAGATATTTGGGGGTTGACTTGTCAGCAGATGGATTTATGAAGAAGGAGGTTATCTATAGAATTGATGAAGGAAAAAAGGTGAGTGGTGCTTTGAGGTATCTGTGGAGACAAAAAACGTTATCCATGGAGGCAAGAAAAGGAATGTATGAGAGTACAGTGGTACCAACACTCTTATGTGGGTGTGAAGCATGGGTTGTAAATGCTGCTGCAAGGAGGAGGCTGGAGGCAGTTGTGATGTCATGTCTAAGGACAGTGCATGGTGTAAATATTATGCAGATAGTTCATAGTATGGAAATTAGGAGGAGGTGTGGAGTCATTAAATATTAGTCAGAGGGCTGAAGAGGGGTTTGTTGAGGTGGTTTGGTCATTTAGATAGGTGGAACAAAGTAGAATGACATGGAGAGCTTATATATCTGTAGTGGAAGGAAGGCGGTTTAGGAGTCGTCGTAGGAAAGGTTGGTGGGAGGGGGGGTAAAGGATGCTTTGTATTCAAGAAGCTTTGGGTTTTCAGCAAGCGTGCATGAGCGTGTTAGATATTAAATAAAAAAAAATTGGATTTTGAGACCTGATGAGCTGTTGGAGTGTGAGCAGGGTGATATTTTGTAAAGGGATTCAGGGAAACCGGTTAGTCAGACTTGAGTCCTTGAGATGGGAAGTATAATGCCTGCACTTTGAAGGAGGGGTTTGGGATATTGGCTGTTTAGAGTGACATCTAAACTGTCATATCTTAGCACCTCTGCAAAGACAGTGATTATGTATGAATGATGAAAGTTTTTTCTTTCTTTTTTGGGTCACCCTGCCTCGGTGGGTCACCCTGCCTCGGTGGGAAACGACCGATGTGTTAAACAAAAATTCTTCAGAATTTGTATTTTTTCTTATAACATGCTGACTGTCTCTCACTGAGGCAGGATCATCTGAAAAGGAAACATTTTCATCATCTTTCACACTATCACTGTCTTGCCAGAGGCATGCAGATACAACAGTTTAGATGTCACTCTAAACAGCAGATGTCTCAATCCCCTCCTTTAGAATGCAAGCACTATACTTCCCACCTCCATGACTTGGTCTGGCTAACCGGTTTCCCTGAATCCCTTGACAAAATATTACCCTGCTCACATTCCAACAGCTTGTCAAGTCCTAAAACCATTCATCTCCCCTCCTGTCTAGCACACTCACACATGCCTGCTGTAGGTTCAAGCCCCTTGCACCCAAAACCTCCTCTACCCCCTCCCTCCATCCTATCCTAGGGTGACCCCTACCCTGCCTTCCCTCCACTACAGTTTTATACTCCCTCCAAGTCATCCTGTTTTGCTTCAGCCTCTAAATGGCCAAACCAAACCACCTCAATTCCTCCCCAGGCTTCTGAATAATATTTTTATAGCTCTACACCTAATTTCTACACTACAAAGTCTCTGTGTAATATTTACACCACATATGTATTGCCCTTAGACTTGACATCTCCCCTGCCTCCAGCCTCCTCCTTGCTGAAACATTCACAACCCATGCTTCCCACCCATATAGGAGTGTTGGTACCACTATACTCTCATACATTTTCTTCTTTTCCTCTATGGATAATGTTCTTTGTCTCCACAGATACCTAAATGCACCACCCACCTTTTTCCCTTCATCAGTTTTGTGGTTTACCTTGTCCTTTATATACCCATTTGCTGAAACATCCACTTCCAAATATTTGAACACATTCACTTCCTCCATATTTCCTCCCTCTGATATGATATCCAATTTTTCCTTGCCTAACTTATTTGATACCATCATCACCTTACTCTTATCTATATATACATTTAACTTCCTTTACACACTTTCCCACACTCATTCACTAACCTTTGCAACTTCTCAGAATTTCCCAAAAGCACAGTATAATTAGCTAAAAGTAACTGTATCTACTCCCATTTTGTATTAGATTCTGCATAATTTAATCCCACTCCTCTCCCCACAGCCTACCATATACTTCTTTTACAACCCCATCTATAAATATGTTAAACAATCATGACACATCATTGTCTAAGGCCTACTTTTACTGGAAAGTTATCTAAATCTCTTCTACACACCCTAACCTGAACCTCAATATTTTCATGGAAGCTCTACAGCTTTTAGTAACTTGTACCTATTCCATATACTTGCAACATCTGCCACATAGCTCTCCTATCCACTCTGTCATGTGCCTTTTCTAAACCCATAAAAGCACTGAAAACTTTCCTGTTTTTATCTTAATATTGTTCACTTATATGCTTCAAAGGAAACACTTGGTCTACACATCCCCTACCCATCCTTTTAGTAATAACCTTACCATACACTTTACCTGGTATACTCAATAGGCTTTTTTTTTTTTTTTCCTCAACAAACTTATCCCACTGAAGCAGGGTGACCTAAACAGAAAAATGAGAATTTTACTTTTTTAAGTTAGCAATTTCCACTTAGTAATTTTCCACTTCCCCATGGAGATTTTTTTTTTTTTTTTCAACAAGTCAGCCGTCTCCCACCAAGGCAGGGTGACCCAAAAAAGAAAGAAAATCCCCAAAAAGAGAATACTTTCATCATCATTCAACACTTTCACCACACTCGCACATTATCACTGTTTTTGCAGAGGTGCTCAGAATACAACAGTTTAGAAACATACACATATAAAGATACACAACATATCCCTCCAAACTGCCAATATCCCAAACCCCTCCTTTAAAGTGCAGGCATTGTACTTCCCATTTCCAGGACTCAAGTCCGACTATATGAAAATAACCGGTTTCCCTGAATCCCTTCACTAAATATTACCCTGCTCACACTCCAACAGATCGTCAGGTCCCAAGTACCATTCGTCTCCATTCACTCCTATCTAACACGCTCACGCATGCTTGCTGGAAGTCCAAGCCCCTCGCCCACAAAACCTCCTTTACCCCCTCTCTTCAACCCTTTCGAGGACGACCCCTACCCCGCCTTCCTTCCCCTATAGATTTATATGCTTTCCATGTCATTCTACTTTGATCCATTCTCTCTAAATGACCAAACCACCTCAACAAACCCCTCTTCTGCCCTCTGACTAATACTTTTATTAACTCCACACCTTTTCCTAATTTCCACACTCCGTATTTTCTGCATAATATTTACACCACACATTGCCCTTAAACAGGACATCTCCACTGCCTCCAACCGTCTCCTCGCTGCTGCATTTACCACCCAAGCTTCACACCCATATAAGAGTGTTGGTACTACTATACTTTCATACATTCCCTTCTTTGCCTCCATAGATAACGTTTTTTGACTCCACATGTACCTCAACGCACCACTCACCTTTTTTCCCTCATCAATTCTACGATTAACCTCATCCTTCATAAATCCATCCGCCAACACGTCAACTCCCAAGTATCTGAAAACATTCACTTCTTCCATACTCCTCCTCCCCAATTTGATATCCAATTTTTCTTTATCTAAATCATTTGACACCCTCATCACCTTACTCTTTTCTATGTTCACTTTCAACTTTCTACCTTTACACACATTCCCAAACTCATCCACTAACCTTTGCAATTTTTCTTTAGAATCTCCCATAAGCACAGTATCATCAGCAAAAAGTAACTGTGTCAATTCCCATTTTGAATTTGATTCCCCAAAATTTAATCCCACCCCTCTCCCGAACACCCTAGCATTTACTTCCTTTACAACCCCATCTATAAATATATTAAACAACCATGGTGACATTACACATCCCTGTCTAAGACCTACTTTTACCGGGAAGTAGTCTCCCTCTCTTCTACACACCCTAACCTGAGCCTCGCTATCCTCATAAAAACTCTTTACAGCATTTAATAACTTACCACCTATTCCATATACTTGCAACATCTGCCACATTGCTCCTCTATCCACTCTATCATATGCCTTTTCTAAATCCATAAATGCAATAAAAACTTCCCTACCTTTATCTAAATACTGTTCACATACATGCTTTAATGTAAACACTTGATCTACACATCCCCTACCCACTCTGAAACCTCCCTGCTCATCCGCAATCCTACATTCTGTCTTACCTCTAATTCTTTCAGTTATAACCCTACCGTACACTTTTCCTGGTATACTCAGTAAACTTATTCCTCTATAATTTTTACAGTCTCTTTTGTCCCCTTTCCCTTTATATAAAGGGACTATACATGCTCTCCGCCAATCCCTAGGTACCTTCCCCTCTTTCATACATTTATTAAACAAAAGTACCAACCACTCCAACACTATATCCCCCCCTGCTTTTAACATTTCTGTCATGATCCCATCAGTTCCAGCTGCTTTACCCCCTTTCATTTTACGTAATGCCTCACGTACCTCCCCCACACTTACATTCTACTCTTCTTCACTCCTAAAAGATGGTATACCTCCCTGACCAGTGCATGAAATTACTGCCTCTGTTTCTTCCTTAACATTTAAAAGTTCCTCAAAATATTCTCGCCATCTACCTAATACCTCCCTCTCCCCATCTACTACTACCCTACTCTGTTTTTAACTGACAAATCCATACTTTCCCTAGGCTTTCTTAACTTGTTTAACTCACTCCAAAATTTTTTCTTATTTTCATTAAAATTTCTTGACAGTGCCTCTCCCACTCTATTATCTGCTCTCCTTTTGCACTCTCTCACCACTCTCTTTACCTTTCTTTTACTCTCCATATACTCTGCTCTTCTTATAACACTTCTGCTTTGTAAAAACCTCTCATAAGCTACCTTTTTCTCTTTTATCACACCCTTTACTTCATCATTCCACTAATCACTCCTCTTTCCTCCTGCCCCCACCCTCCTATAACCACAAACTTCTGCCCCACATTCTAATACTGCATTTTTAAAACTATTCCAACCCTCTTCAACCCCCCCACTACTCATCTTTGCACTAGCCCACCTTTCTGCCAATAGTCGCTTATATCTCACCCGAACTTCCTCCTCCCTTAGTTTATACACTTTCACCTCCCTCTTACTTGTTGTTGCCACCTTCCTCTTTTCCCATCTACCTCTTACTCTAACTGTAGCTACAACTAAATAATGATCCGATATATCAGTTGCCCCTCTATAAACATGTACATCCTGGAGCCTACCCATCAACCTTTTATCCACCAATACATAATCTAATAAACTACTTTCATTACGTGCTACATCATACCTTGTATATTTATTTATCCTCTTTTTCATAAAATATGTATTACTTATTACCAAATCTCTTTCTACACATAGCTCAATTAAAGGCTCCCCATTTACATTTACCCCTGGCACCCCAAATTTACCTACTACTCCCTCTATAACATTTTTACCCACTTTAGCATTGAAATCCCCAACCACCATTACTCTCACACTTGATTCAAAACTCCCCATGCATTCACTCAACATTTCCCAATATCTCTCTCTCTCCTCTACACTTCTCTCTTCTCCAGGTGCATACACGCTTATTATAACCCACTTTTCACATCCAATCTTTATTTTACTCCACATAATCCTTGAATTAATACATTTATGGTCCCTCTTTTCCTGCCATAGCTTATCCTTCAACATTATTGCTACTCCTTCTTTAGCTCTAACTCTATTTGAAACCCCTGACCTAATCCCATTTATTCCTCTCCACTGAAACTCTCCCACCCCTTCATTAAACAAATTAAACAAAAATACCAACCACTCCAACACTTTTAACATTTCTATCATGATTCCATCAGTTCCTGCTGCTTTACCCCGTTTCATTCTGTGTAATGCCTCATGCACCTCCCTCACACTCACATCCTGCTCTTCTTCACTCCTAAAAGATGTTATACCTCCCTGGCCAGTGCATAAAATTACTGCCCCCCTTCTTCATCGACATTTAAAAGTTCCTCAGAGTATTCCCGCCATCTGCCCAATACCTCCAACTCCCCATCTACTAACTCTCTTACTCTATTTTTAACTGACAAATCCATTTGTTCTCTAGGCTTGTTTATCTCACTTCAAAATTTTTTCTTATTCTCAGCAAAATTTATTGACAAAGCCTTTCCCTCTCTATCATTTATTCTCCTTTTGCACTCTCTTACCACTCTCTTCACCTTTCTTTTACTCTTCATATTCTCTGCCCTTCTTATATTACTTCTACTTTGTAAAAACCTCTCATAAGCTACCTTTTTCTCTTATCATGCCCTTTACTTCATCATTACACCAATCACTAATCTTTCCTCCTACACCCACCCTCTTATAGGCACAAACTTCTGGCCCACATTCTAATACTGCATTTTTAAAACTATCCCATCCCTCTTCAGCCCCTCGCTACCCATATGAGTATGTAATACTTATGACTTTTAGTTATGTGGATATTTAATGTCCATTTTTTGTATTGATCTCTCTAATTCCTGTTAAGCCCTAAACCAGTGTGGTTCATCAGACGTCCTGGATGCTTGATCCACTGTCTGCTGAGTGCATTGATATGCTAGGATAATTTTTTTAGACTAGACTATTAGATCAGTTTGTATTTATGGGGCAGGAATATTTTTCAGTAGTACATTCTTTGGTAGCTCAGGGTGGGAAAATTCAACATTAACATGGATGAATGGTGTCCAGATATATAAATCACCATTTTTTCCATTGTGTCATTGGAAAAAAATTATGGTGTTACCTGCAGTTACAGAATGTGAAACTTGGTTGTTATTTAATCCTTAAACTGTCCAAAAGTAGATGTGCGTTCGCTTGTGTAGCCCTCCAAACATAGATCTACATTTTTTTTACATGCTTTCAAATGGAGAAAATCAAGGTCGGAGCACTACGCACATAAATGTAGATCTATGTTTGGACAGTTTAAGGGTTAATGTTAAAGAAATAATGTAAATGTTATTTACTGTATTTGCTGAACTAGCCATTGTTGAATGTACCTCTTATGTCTGAGAAGTGTTGCTGTAAGAAAATAAATTTTTTAAGATTGTGTGTTGATTTTTTCAGATAAATGGTTTATTAATACAATGTTGTACCTTTCAGTATGTGCACCTGAATGAAAAATTGGTTCTTCTTGGGCATGCACAGTGGATGTCTCAAGAGCCATCAGGTTGAACCACCATCAAAGTACAGTATTTACTTCATTGGCTTTAACACCTATTAGCTCAGTGAAACACTTGATAAAAGTTTGCCTGTGGTCTAGTACCATTAAGTTTTCTTTCAAATAATATACTGTTTGTATGTATGCATATATATATATATATATATATATATATATATATATATATATATATATATATATATATATATATATATAAATTATAGAGTACAGTATATCCTCTTGTAAGTTGTGTGTGTAATAGGGGACTAAAATGCCAGGCAATGCGCTGGTAACCCCTTACCTGTACTTAATCAAATGATAGAAAATCTTAAGAATCCACAAATAATTCACTGGGACAAAGTTTGGAAAATATTTACCGATTTCTTGATTTTTCTTTTAATGACTGTAAGGACAGTGGGCTAAGTTTGTTAGGTGTCAGATCCAAAGTGGCTGCTTTAAGTAATTAAACTACATCTTGGCTCTTGCTTTTCATATAGTGGATCAACAAGTCACCCGTGCTTGAGTTGAGAGGGCGGGCTGTCAGGCCTGAAATGACTGAGAAGGTACACTTAACTATTTGCTCTTTCAGTTTGAGGCTGTGGGAGTCATCTTATGGGATTCTAAATTGTTCACTTCCTCTCTATTTTCTCTTCAAAGCTCTTTCTTTGTCTAAAGGATTTGTGACCTTATCTAGACACATTTATAGTGTATTTTATCCTATTTTCAAGGTATTTAGGAAACAGGAAGTGTGGTAACAAGTGATTCCATTAGCTTATGGTCCTCTTTTGACTACTATGTTTTATCATAGACTATCTCTCTTTCATTTAGTTAAAGAAGCTGAATCGGATCCAGCAAATAAATGTGGATTTGTAATTATGAAAATCAGAAAAAGTATGTTTAATTGTACAGAACTATGTACAATTAAACATACTTTTTCTTTTAATTCCTAAAATGTTACCTGTCTTGTGTGTGACACACAGCAAGGACCAAAATTTCAGTGTCTTCTGCATTAGTGACTATCATTTATGCCACTAAGGTAAGTAGTGTCAAGGCAGTGTCTTCAAAAATTACTGGCCTTGCCTGTGTTTGTCTATTGCTTAACACCAGACTTATCATTGTTTCCAACTTTCTCATTGAGCAAACACTACATTGGTCTCATGGGAAGTATTAGCACTTGCAAAAGTATCATTGTGTAAAGTGGCAGTTCCTGGACAACCTAAAACAAATTCCTCTCGTCAGATTTAACTCATTTTTACATTCTTTGATCCATGGAATATACAGGTACAGTGGGAAAAAAAATTGGGTGGGGAATATTCCAGTAAATATTATAAAACTTTCTTTTCAACAAACCAGCCATATCGCACTGAAGCAGGGTGGTCCTAAAAGAAAAATGCAAGTTCCTCTTTTTTTACTTTAGTAATGTATACAGGAGAAGGGGTTACCAGCCCCTTGCTCTGGGCATGTTAGTTGCCTCTTACGACACGCATGGCTTACGGAGGAAGAATTCTTTTCCACTTCCCCATGGACATAAGAGGAAATAAACAAGAAGAAGCACTAGTAAAAAACTAGAAGAAAACCCAGAGAGGTGTTTGTGCATGTATGTATGTATATGTATGTGTGTATGTATGTATATATGTATATATATGTATGTATATGTATGTGTGTATGTACAGTGGACCCCCGCTTTACGATCAGCTCCCAATGCGACCAATTATGTAAGTGTATTTATGTAAGTGCATTTGTACGTGTATGTTTGGGGGTCTGAAATGGACTAATCTAATTCACAATATTCCTTATGGGAACAAATTCGTTCAGTAATGGCACCTGAACATACTTCTGGAATGAAATAATATCATAAGCAGGGGGTCCACTGTATGTGTATGTGTGTATGTAGATGTATGTGTGTATGAATATGTATGCTTTCTTTCAACACACCAGCCGTATCCCAACAAGGCGGGGTGGCTCAAAAGGAAAAACGAAAGTTTCTCCTTTTACATTTAGTAATATATACAGGAGAAGGGGTTACTAGCCCCTTGCTCCCGGCATTTTAGTCACCTCTTACGACACGCATGGCTTATAGAGGAAGAATTCTATTCCACTTCTCCATGGACATAAGAGGAAATAAACAAGAAGCACTAGTAAAAAACTAGAAGAAAACCCAGAGAGGTGTATGTGCATGTATGTATATGTGTGTGTGTATGTATGTATATATGTATGTATATATGTATGTATTCTAGGTAGTAGGTTGGTAGACAGCAACCACCCAGGGAGGTACTACCATTCTGCCAAGTGAGTGTAAAACGAAAGCCTGTAATTGTTTTACATGATGGTAGGATTGCTGGTGTCCTTTTTTTTGTCTCATAAACATGCAAGATTTCAGGTGCGTCTTCCTACTTCTACTTACACTTAGGTCACACTACACATACATGTACAAGTTTATATATACACACACCCCTCTGAGTTTTCTGCTATTTTCTTTCTAGTTCTGGTTCTTATTTATTTCCTCTTATCTCCATGGGGAAGTGGAACAGAATTCTTCCTCTGTAAGCCATGCGTGTTGTAAGAGGCAACTAAAATGCCGGGAGCAAGGGGCTAGTAACCCCTTCTCCTGTATAAATTACCAAATTTGAAAAGAGAATCTTCTGTTTTTCTTTTTGGGCCACCCTGCCTCGGTGGGATACTGCCGGTTTGTTGAAAGAAGAATATGTATATGTATGTGTGTATGTATATATATATGTATGTGTGTATGAATATGTATGTGTGTATGAATATGTATGTGTATGGGAGCAAGGGCCTAGTAACCCCTTCTCCTGTATAAATTACTAAATTTAAAAAGAAAAACTTTCGTTTTTCTTTTTGGGCCACCCTGCTTTGGTGGGATATGGCCAGTTTGTTGAAAGAAGAAAATGTATGTGTGTATGTACGTATATGTATATGTATGTGTGTATGTATATATATGTATGTGTGTATGTATAAGTATTTGTGTATGAATATGTATATGTGTATGTATATGTATGTGTATGTATGTATGTATGAATGCTTGTAAATGCAAGTGTAATGTGTCCTAAGTGTAAGTAGAAGTAACAAGTTGTACCTGAAATCTTGCATGTTTGAGACAAAAAAAAAAAAGACACCAGCAATCCTACCATCATGTAAAACAATTACGTACAGGTTTCCATTTCACACTCACTTGGCAGGACGGTAGTACCTCCCTGGGCAGTTGCTGTCTACCAACCTACTACCTACTATTTACTTAAATTGTTCCACTTGCGAACTGTCTTTCAGTTTGAACCATATATCATGAGGATACTCACCGCCTTCACTGCACTTGTCACACAATGCATAAGTATTTCCTTTGTTTTCATCCCTTAGTCTTTGGCTTAAACATTTTTCTTTCAACATTATCAAGCACTTGAAATAAAAAAAAAACTGCATTAAAATATAGGAAATTCTAGTAGGAGACATTTTTAGAGTATAATTGAATCTTGTAGCCTGATATTTTGATATAAAGTTGGATTACCTACTGTGGTCATCTTAGATTTTCCCACCCGATGGATTTCATCCACTATTTTGGAAGGGGTCATCCCAGCTTATTTTCCTTAGGAAGGAGTCAAGACATCAGTATAATCTTCAGCTTTTGTCTCAGCAAATTGGTCATGGGTTCTTGTATTTTTTTTTTTCAAACAAAACATAAGGAAGGAAATTGTTGAATTAAGGCTTTTCTTGTGTTTCCTTGCCTTAGTAGGAAATGGTCAATGAGTTTTGTGTGTGCATATGGCTGCATATTGTACATTGTTTTATTATCTTGTATATTGCATACACAAAATGCTTACAATTATTATGTGAATGTCATTTTTTTTTTTTTTGTGGGTTTAGCTTCCATAGAGTATGAGTGATACATTTACGGCAGATGTGACTCTTGTTGAATACCTTGCTTGCAATAGCTAAGTGAATCCACAGTATGTAAGCAGAAGTGTTTTGGTTCAACATATGATCTCATGAAGTAGGTTAACAAATGTTGACCATAAACATGTTCCAGTTGTTCACAATCACAAGGCAGCAACAGAGGTAAAGGCAACTCTGCCACAATGTAAGACTTGGAAAGAAGTCACTTTTTTTGTGTCATGGAAAAACTTGGCTGTGATGTTATGTTTGCCTGTGGGGTTTTGTAATTCCTGATTAAATACGTGTATATTTGTGGCTTGTCTGTAATTGAAGAACCTTGTTTGAGGAAATTTTATTAGGCTCATTTAAATCAATTGTCATGTCATATGTAAAATTATTTTTTTTTTTAATTCATATTTTCCTGACAGAAAAAAAGATTTTGATAATCCCATTGAAGGGTATCACAGTTAAAGGTTAATGCTCTGAAAGAGTAATGAACTTCAGTTGTTTATGATCTGTTTAATAGAGGTAGGGGGGTTCAGAATTATATTTGTGTTACTTGCTTTTGTTCATAGAGAAATATTTAAATCTATGATGAATACTTCATGGATATCAGGTTTTAGTTTTACTAATGTACATGTATATATATATATATATATATATATATATATATATATATATATATATATATATATATATATATATATATATATATATATATATAGATATAGACATATATATATATATATATATATATATATATATATATATATATATATTTTTTTTTTTTTTTTTTTTTTTTTTTTTTTTTTTTTTTTTTTTTTTTTTTTTTTTTTTCAACAAGTCGGTCGTCTCCCACCGAGGCAGGGCATATATATATATATATATATATATATATATATATATATATATATATATATATATATATATATATATATATATACATATATATACATATATATACATATATATACATATATATACATATATATATATATATATATATATATATACATATATACATATATAGATAGGAGTGAATGGAGACGAATGGTACTTGGGACCTGACGATCTGTTGGAGTGTGAGCAGGGTAATATTTAGTGAAGGGATTCAGGGAAACCGGTTATTTTCATATAGTCGGACTTGAGTCCTGGAAATGGGAAGTACAATGCCTGCACTTTAAAGGAGGGGTTTGGGATATTGGCAGTTTGGAGGGATATGTTGTGTATCTTTATACGTATATGCTTCTGAACTGTTGTATTCTGAGCACCTCTGCAAAAGCAGTGATAATGTGTGAGTGTGGTGAAAGTGTTGAATGATGATGAAAGTATTATCTTCTTGGGGATTTTCTTTCGTTTTTGGGTCACACTGCCTCGGTGGGAGACGGCCGACTTGTTGAAATAAATGAAAAAATACATATAAATATAAATACATATATATATACACATATATATATATATATATATATATATATATATATATATATATATATATATATATATATATATATATATATATATATATATATATATATATATATATATATATATATATATATATATATATATATATATATATATATATATATATATATATATATATATATATATATATATATAGAGAGAGAGAGAGATATATATATACTATATATATTTTTTTTTTTTTTTTTTCAACAAGTCGGTCGTCTCCCACCGAGGCAGGGTGACCCAAAAAAGAAAGAAAATCCCCAAAAAGAAAATACTTTCATCATCATTCAACACTTTCACCACACTCACACATTATCACTGCTTTTGCAGAGGTGCTCAGAATACAACAGCTTAGAAGCATATACGTATAAAGATACACAACATATCCCTCCAAACTGCCAATATATATATATATATATATATATATATATATATTTATTTATTTATGTATTTATATATTTACTTTTTGCCTTGATAACATTTTGAAGTTGTTGGGTATTTGTTGGTAGTGAATGATAATGTTTCGACAGCCTACTAAAGATTGGAAAGCCTTGTTTACCTTAGGACATGCAGAGCTTTTCATTATCTAAAGATTCTGGTCTATTAAGCCTTTTATTGCCAAGGAGACTTCTAATGTTCCCATTATAACTGGTATAAAATATTTTTAATACGAAATCTTTTTCTTTACTGGAAGTGTTGACGTCTGTTTCATATGCCTTTCCTAAGAAGAAAATATTCCCCTCCGTGTTCCACTTACCCAAAGAATTAGTTTTTTATTGTGGTGTGCTAGTTTTGCCTGGGTTACATGATGGCAGTTCTATGCCTTTTTCACATAGTACTAATTATGGTACACAATGTGAGTTTGCCATAATCTTGCTGTGAAAGGAAGCCTTGAGATTAATGATTGTTAATTCTCTTTACCCTCTTATTGATTTTTCTTGGTCAATACTGTTAAAGCAAAACTATTGCCTTTAGTGTTTTATAATACTAAGTCTAAAGGTTTCTGAATGTTTCAAATTTTACTAAAAAAATCGGCAGATGTATTTCATCTTGGTGATAAAAATGATTTGAATGGCTTATTGTATTTTTCAATCTTGATTAGAATATTTTATGTTGAAATATTGTCAGGTGTCCAATTTCTTTTAATGGCATGACTTAAAAAATTGTGTCATAGCCGATATAGAGAGCCATTCGAATGGGAGATGAATAATTTGCAAAACTGGTATGAAATATAGTCTTCTATTACAGTGCCTTTCTACCAAATGCCATTGCCAAAAAGTAAAATTAAATGTTTTAAAAACTTTGGTTTCCAGAACTAATAATTTTTAAACCACAGAATTTTTTATGAATAATAATAATAATAGTAGTTTTAAATCTTAATTGTTAATTTCTCCTTATGAATCCAAAATGGTGAAGAGTTTTGAAAAACTTCATTATTTAGCAGCGATGAAACTCTGCCATGCAGAACAAGTTTGTGAGATGCAACTGTTATTCCAATAAAACATGTTGGTTAGTTACAATATCACTGCTTATGATATGCTAGAGTAAACTGTGAAGATTGTTTCTTATCTACATAACCTTAGCTATTAATTCATCCTTAGTCAAGAAAAGATTATTAGAAATTCCGAAATTCTGTTTTACATCAGTATGGACTCTGAGACAGTCCTGTGTTACGCCAGTATACAGTGATACCTTGAGTTATGAACTTAATTCGTTCCAGAAGGCTGTTCAAGTGCCAATACTGAACGAATTTGTTCCCATAAGGAATAGTGTAAGTTAGATTAGTCCGTTTCAGACCCCCAAAAATACACTTACAAAAGCACTTATATTATAGATACATTTACATAATTGTTCGAGTTGGGAGCTGTTCGAAACTCGAGGCACCACTGTATATTGACTATCGGTATTGGCCTTTGATTAATTTTTTTGCTCTTAATTTGTGATTGATCTAGTATGCTGACTGTAAATATCACATTCATTTGTAGTTTTATCATTATGAATTTTTCTTTGTACCCCACTTCTTAGTCTTCAGGTTCACACCTTTTCTGTCCCCCTCTTCCATACAGCAGTGAACGACTCCATAGGTTTGCTGTGGGTATCACGGTCACAGAGAAATAATTATGTTCTTGCTAAATTTAGTGAAACTTTTAATTTGTTGTGAAGTTTCATCACTTTGAAATAAGTCGGCTTATTTTAAAATTCCCTGTTTAAGGTAGACGTTCAGTTTCGGCAAGATCTATTTATTGAAATATGTTACTACACTTCGTGTTTGTGTAATAGTAACAACATTTATGCTAGAATATTTTAAAAATATGCTTTTAGAACAATAAATTACTTAGGTATTAAATAAATATCTATATACATTTAGCATATTTATTGTTGCACTAACAAATTCTGCAATTTTAGTTTAATTTCAAATTTCCCCAAGTGTCGCTCTGCCGCACGAAAGGGCTAAATTTAATAATAATGATGCAAATTACACCAAGAACAATGCATCATGTAAAGTTACATGTAAATGTTTGAATAATGTTTGCACTTATTCATAACCAGTTTCCCCATTCATTTCTGATTTGTGCAGTATACCTCAAGGCCCTGAATCAGTTTTATCCACAGAACATAGACTTAAAATAAGCAAAAATAGGCTCGACTAAATTTGTATTTCTTTTCCACATTGTCTGTGCGTGTTTGGTCTTGGGAGTTCCTTTGATTAGTTTCATTTTCATTAATTTGTTTTCCCTAATTGTTAAATGTTGAGACTGTGATGAGAATTCATCTAACATTATCAAGATACCATTCTGTGCCTCTAGCTACATCAGTCAGGGATTTTATCTGTAGATATATTTAGTATATGAAATAGGCATATTGAGTTTTGGTATGCCGTCAGGGACTGGAACCTTTATTTTTTTGATGTCCCTTTGGGTAAGGGCAAGGCTGTGCCTCACGCTACCCAACCCATTTTCTTGCCAGACTCAGTAGTGCTTAATCTGAATTGAAGGACTTGCACATCATCCATAGCGTAGTGCCACTGTCTATGACTATGACTGAACCAGTAACACCTTTATTTTTTTTTTTTTTTTTTAAATTTCCTCAGTGGTTGGATTATTTATTTTTATGTGTAAATTATTGAGAACAAATGTTCCTTCCTTGGGAAGATTTTCCCATTTGTATTTAGCAGTAGAAACTAAACTATTTTACTCATTTTTATCTTCCAGCAAACAAACAACTCCTGTAATTTTTACCTATAACGTAGTTATGGTGAAGGGGGTATGTATAGTCAATTTGGTTATCTTTTTAGTACTGTATAGTCCTTATGGCTTAGCGCTTCTTTTTTTTTATAATAATAATAATATCTTTTAGTAAACCAAATAATTTTTGGTTTCATTGCAGTTTTGGATGGGTTGATTTGGGACATGGTAGGCATCATTACTACCACTAAGATTTGTGGAAAAATACTTTACTTGCTTTGTTCCTGCATTTTCACTTCAAATGTGGGAGGCAGCATCAACTTTTTTGTATTGCTTGATAAATTTTAATAATACCACATGCCAGAACTAAGCAGAAATTTCAGATACAGCATTACTTACCTGGTATGTGGTGTTTAATAACAATGTCACTTTTATTCATTTCAAATTGTTAAGATCACGAGGAAATTTGCAGTCTCCATTTATTTATCTTTAATGTGTAAAATATATGCAGTTGTACTGGAATGTAATTGAACATGACATTTACAGTAGCTCTATAATTTATATTTCAATATAACATTCTTTTTTTTTCAAGAATTTTTTCATTTAATGAAACTCAATAAAAATGAGCAGTCTTCAATTGTAGCATTTAGTTATTGGTTGCTATTACTGTTAATTGATAGTTCTTTGTGCTTTATAGGCTTACCTGTGGAAGTTAGGCTCTTCAAAACATCATAGTGGTAATTGAGAGTGTACATAGATTATTATTATTAAGATTGTAGGTTGTATCCTTGGTTGGCTTTTGGAATTATTAAAGATTATATACTGCTCAGTTTTTTTTATAGTTTCCTGTTGTCATTTTCATGCTTTTTACCTGCATAATCTGTCAATGAACACTTCTCTTTGATTACGATAAGTAATTTTGTGCGTAATTACCTTTCTGAATTTGTGTGCACCAGCTCTAGTCTCTGTTTCGGTTTAACCCTTCATTGTCTCTCATTTAGATATGTATTACTGACACCAGTGTTGCTCGCATAGTTCAATGTTTAACCCTTAGAGGGTCCAAGCTGTAGATCTACGTCATGAGCTCAGCTCACTTAGATAAGCTGTGAGTGGTAAATTTGTGCCTAGATATGAGAGAATGCATCTATGTGGTAAGTGTGCACCATATAAAACAAATCCTGCAGCATGCAGCGCATAATGAGAAAAAAATGCTACTGTGTTTTTGGATTAAAACACTGACTTTGTGGTGTATTTTCATATGGTTTTCACAGTTGTATTAGCAGTTTCTTGGTCTCTTTCGATAGAATGGAAGATATATTACAGAAATAGAGATGATTTTGAAATTGAGCTCAAAGTAGCGAAAATGTTCGATTTTTGCCGATGTTCAAGAGTAAACAAATGACATCACGCATTCAATATACGTCAACTGGTGGGTCTAATATACGTTCACAAATGCACTGATATTATTTATACAATTATTACAATATTGCATAACAGTAAATCTACTTTTTTGGTGTGAATAAAAATTCTTTTTGTACAGTAGACCGTTGTTTAACAAGGGTTTTGTTTGGCACGTTTTGGTTACAGCACTGTTGAAGAATTGCGGCATATTTTTGTATAACACTATGTAAAATTAACTTAACACGATTCAGTTTGCAGTAGGGGAAAAAATTTTGAGTGCATGTTGCCTGCAGGATACACTGCTTGGCTGTGGGTTAGACCATTGAGTCAGTGGGGGGAACCTACCGCCATCCCCCGCCACTCTCTGCCACCCCAACCACCCCAACCACCCTTGTCCCAGTCTTTGGTTCATATGCGAGTAGTACGTACAAATCTCTGCTAGGAGTTTAGATCTTTTAATTGCCATATCTTAAATCTGCCAAGCAATCATGGCACCCAGTAGGCATACAAGTGTTGCTAAAAGTGGCAAGAAAAATATAAGAGTTTGTCTTAGAATTAACAAAGAAAATAGAGATATTAGATAGGAGATAGCCTGTGGCCATAATGAAGCGTCACTTTGTGCACATAAAAGGGATGGTAAATATGAGTGTGATGACTGACTGACTTACTGACTAACTGTATTACTGACTTGGCTGACTGATTTACTGACTTATTGACTGATTTAGTAATGTGACTGACTGTATTACTGACTGACTGACTTGCTGATTTACTGACTTGACTGACTGGACTGACTTGACTGATTTACTGACTGACTTAAAGTTAGACTTTTTCACTGAAGAGGATCCTGGAAACAGTGTATAGAGCACCTGATGCTTTACTGTTAGTTGTACAATGTACTTCAGGGTAAAATAGAAGAGAAATCAATTACAGAATTTATGCACACTCCAGTAAAACCATCAACTTCAGTACCAGAGCCTCTACTATCCACCTCAGCCCAGTAGGGCCACGGCATAACTCTCCACTCTCTACAATCATTCACAAACACCAGTACCCACAATTTAAGGTAAGAAATACTATTATTTCTGTTGCATTTGTAATCTTAACTCTTAAAATGTCCAAAAGTAGATCTACATTCACGTGCGTAGCGCTCCAACTTTTATTTTCTCCATTTGAAAGCATGTAAAAAAAATGTAGATCTACGTTCAGAGCGCTACATACGTGAACGTAGATCTGCGTTTGGACACTTTAAGGGTTAGGCAGTAAAAACAACATAATACATCACGACAATGAACTACAATTACATATTCACTTTGATTTTTTGTAAGATCTGTTGGTCTAAAAAAAAGTTGTTTGGCTTTTTGTGGGCTCCCAGGAACATAACCCTATTTTTCCCATAAGTTCTTCAGTTTGTCTAGCATGGTTTTTAACTAAAATGGCATTTTCAGGAATGTAATTACCGTATTAAATGATGGTATACTGTAAATAAAAAATAAAAATGGAATTCATCTGTGAAGTCTGGAAACATAACTAATAAACAGAGGAAATGTTATTTTAGTGCCAGGAATTCCTGCATTGTTTATTCTGGGTCCTATTTTGAAATTGGAATGTTTTGAACTTTGTGTAAAATTGGCCAGATTACCAATTTCTGATCACTTTTTTGGGTAGTTGAAATAGGTGATTGGGCAGTTTCTTGTGCTCGGTTGATAAAATAGAAGTAATACTAGCAAAATAGCTAAGAATTTGGTTGACTGGAATAATGTAATTGGCCTAAAATAGGAGTCAAAATAGGCAAAATCTCTGATTGTAAATATTGCTGAAGCAGTAAAATTTGCGATAGTGTAATTTTTTCATTTTCCATCAAATTTTGTACTTTTTATTTTATTACCTTCAGTGATTATGTACGAGTAAGGTGAAAGTGTTGAATGATGAAAGTATTTTCTTTTTGGGTCACCCTGCTTTGGTGGGAGACGGCCGACTTGTTAAAAAAATAAAAAACCTTCATAAAAAGATTCTCTACCATTTCATAAGAAAAAGTAAAAATTTTTGAAAATTCTTGGATCCTCCAAGTGTTAAAGCACAGCGTCCCCAAATAATCTGCAAGCGGTAAATTTTAGCGTAGGTATGAGTGGGTTTGTGTGTTGAGGGCACATTTTAAAACATTGTCAGCACTCTTAAATTTTGTGTACAGTTTTGTTCTCAAAATAGTTTCTCTTCATTGCTGATATGTTGAAAAGTGATGTTATAGATCCCTGTAGCTCATTTGGGTGTGCAGTTTTATCCACATCATTCTCTTGCATAGTACCAATTTTTTTTTTTTTTTTTAACAAGTCTGCTGTCTCCCACCGAGGCAGGGTGACCCAAAAATAAAGAAAATCCCCAAAAAGAAAATACTTTCATTGTCATTCAACACTTTCACCTCATTCGCACATAATCACAGTTTTTGCAGACGTGCCCAGAATACAACAGTTTAGAAGTATATACATATAAAAACACTTGATCTACACATCCCCTACCCACTCTGAAACCTCCTTGCTCATCTGCAATCCTACATTCTGAAGTAAGACAGAATGTAGGATTGCAGATGAGCAAGGAGGTTTCAGAGTGGGTAGGGGATGTGTAGATCAAGTGTTTACATTGAAACATATGTGTGAACAGTATTTAGATAAAGGTAGGGAAGTTTTTATTTCATTTATGGATTTAGAAAAGGCATATGATAGAGTGGATAGGGGAGCAATGTGGCAGATGTTGCAAGTATATGGAATAGGTGACAAGTTACTAAATGCTGTAAAGAGTTTTTATGAGGATAGTGAGGCTCAGGTTAGGGTGTGTAGAAGACATAACATAACACAGGGATGTGTTATGTCACCATGGTTGTTTAATATATTTATAGATGGGGTTGTAAAAGAAGTAAATGCTAGGGTGTTCGGGAGAGGGGTGGGATTAAATTATGGGGAATCAAATACAAAATGGGAATTGACACAGTTACTTTTTGCTGATGATACTGTGCTTATGAGAGATTCTAAAGAAAAATTGCAAAGGTTAGTGGATGAGTTTGGGAGTGTGTGTATAGGTAGAAAGTTGAAAGTGAACATAGAAAAGAGTAAGGTGATGAGGGTATCAAATGATTTAGATAAAGAAAAATTGGATATCAAATTGGGGAGGAGGAGTATGGAAGAAGTGAATGTTTTCAGATACTTGGGAGTTGACATGTCGGCGGATGGATTTATGAAGGATGAGGTTAATCATAGAATTGCTGAGGGAAAAAAGGTGAGTGGTTTGTTGAGGTATACAGTGGAACCTCAAAAATCGAACTGCTCCCAACTCAACCAATTATGTAAGTGTATTTTTATAAGTGCTTTTATAAGTGTATTTATGAGGGTCTGAAATGGACTAATCTAATTTACATTATTCCTGATAGGAATAAATTCATTCGGTAACGGCACTCGGACAGCCTTCTGGACTGAAGAAAGTTCGATATTTGAGGTTCCACTGTATGTGGAGTCAAAAAATGTTATCTATGGAGGCAAAGAAGGGAATGTATGAAAGTATAGTAGTACCAACACTCTTATATGGGTGTGAAGCTTGGGTTGTGAATGCAGCACCGAGGAGGCAGTTGGAGGTAGTGGAGATGTCCTGTCTAAGGGCAATGTGTGGTGTAAATATTATGCAGAAAATTCGGAGTGTGGAAATTAGGAGAAGGTGTGGAGTTAATAAAAGTATTAGTCAGAGGGCTGAAGAGGGGTTGTTGAGGTGGTTTGGTCATTTAGAGAGAATGGATCAAAGTAGAATGACATGGAGAGCATTTAAATCTGTAGGAAAAGGAAGGCGTAGTAGGGGTCGTCCTCGAAAAGGTTGGAAGGAAGGGGTAAGGGAAGTTTTGTGGGCGAGGGGCTTGGACTTCCAGCAGGCATGCATGAGCGTGTTCGATAGGAGTGAATGGAGACAAATGGTATTTGGGACCTGATGATCTGTTGGAGTGTGAGCAGGGTAATATTTAGTGAAAGGATTCAGGGAAACCGGTTATTTTCATATAGCTGGACTTGAGTCCTGGAAATGGGAAGTACAATGCCTGCACTCTAAAGGAGGGGTTTCGGGATATTAGCAGTTTGGAGGGATATGTTGTGTATCTTTATATGTATATGCTTCTAAACTGTTGTGTTCTGAGCACCTCTGCAAAAACAGTGATTATGTGTGAGTGAGGTGAAAGTGTTGAATGATGATGAAAGTATTTTCTTTTAGGGGATTTTCTTTCTTTTTGGGTCACTCTGCCTCGGTGGGAGACGGCCGACTAGTTAAAAAAAAAAAAAAATCCTTCCAAACTGCCAATTCTGGTTAAAAAAAAAAACTTAGTTGTGTATCTTATCTATGACCTGGACTATTTTATATATCAAATCTCCTCTTTCTTTGTTGTTGTACCACCAAAAAATGATTGTTAACAGTTTCCTTCAGTACTATCAACACAGTCATGTGTCACTTAATGACAGGGATACATTCTAAGAAATGCATTGTCATGAGATTTTGTCATTGTGCAAATGTCATAGAAGGAGTGCACTTACACAAACCTAGATAGTATAGCCTACTACACACCTAGGCTGTATGGTACATGGTGCGTTATCTGCTTGTAACCAGATAATGCACCAAGAACATTCCTCTCTCTTAACCCTTTGAGGGTCGTGACCCCTGCTCACAAACTTGCTCACAGGGTCAAAGAATTAAAAACAAAATTCTTATGGAGTGATAATCTTTTTCTGAAGGTAATGAAACCAAAAGTATGACATTTGATGGAAAACTTACGGAATTACACTCTTGCGAAGTTAGCAGTCTTGGCGATATTTACACATTGGCGATTTCACCCAGTTTGAGCCCTATTTTGAGCCAATTCCATTGTTCCAGTCAACCAAACTCATAGCTATTTTGCTAGAACTCCTTTTATTCTGCTGACTGAGTACAAGAAATTGCCCATTTACCTATATCAACTTTCCAGTAAAGTGATCAGAAATTACTAATTTGGCCAATTTCACACAAAATTCATGAAAGGCCAATTTCAAAATGCATAATAATTCAGAAAGAAATGTTGCCACAATAAAATGTCACATTAATTGCACTTGTGTCCTCTTACTTAACATATTGTCGGTAAATCTACTAGTAATAATATAAAAAAAATGGTATTCCGTTTTCCGGTGATGTCCAGAATAAATAATGCAGACATTCCTGGCACTAAAACATTTTCTGTTAATTAGTCATGTCTCCAGGCCCCTCATACTATGCTTGCTTTTCATTTTGAATTTTTATTCACACAAAAATAGAAGATTTACTGTAATAATTGTTTAAATAATATCAGCATATTCATGAATGTGTGTGAGACCGGCAAGTTGACGTGTATTGGACGTGTGACGTGATTTGTTTACTCTTGAACATCAGCAAAAATCAAACATTTCCGCTACTTTGAGCTCAGTTTCAAGCTACTTATGTTCTGTAAACCATTCAAAATCATCAGTATTTCTATAATATATTTTCCATTCTATCAAATAAGACCAAGAAAAAGAGAATAAAACCATAAATACCATTCAAAAAATGCACCACAAATTCGCTGTTTTAAACCAAAAACACAGTTGTAGTTTTTTCTCGTGCACTGTTTGCATCAGGATTTTTTTATACTGTGCACACTGACCATGCAGACCCATTCTCTCGCATGTAGGCCTACCAGCTTTCTCCCACAAGATTTGAAGCCACTAGAATTTTGGTGCAGTATTACGGGACCAACACTCGCTTTAAAGCTGTAATATTATGGGGCCGACCCTGGAAGGGTTACAGAAAACTTTTCATTGTTGGGGTTCATGTTTTCAATCTTTGTAAGGAGCTTATTAAAGTCTGCAAAAGCTTCTGCTAAACCCTCCACTGTGAATTTTCTTTGGGGTTCTTTTTTTTTCTCCTGTAGGAGCCATGATGAACAAAACATGAAATTAAATCAAACAAAAGGAAAAATGATGTTATGAAGAGATTTGGTAAACACGAGATATATGAGACTGCTGCTGATGTAACACAGCATACTGATTTACAGTAAACTTTTTTTTCATAAGTAGAAAGAAAGAGTGCACTCTAAAATAACGGTAGAAAGTACAGTACGTATAGTATATATAAACCAGTAACATACTTGTTTATTATCAAGTATTATGTACTGTACATAATTGTATGTGCTATACTTTTATACCACTGGCAGTGCAGTAGGTTTGTTTACACCACCATCACATGTGGTCCGTCATTGACCGAAACATTATGCGGCACATGATGGTATTAGCAATTGCAGTTTTTTGATCTCTGCATTTATTTGCCATGGTGACCCTTTTTTTTTTTTTTACCTCTTCTACTTGAATTTAGTCTTTTTCCTTGGCCATATTTCCATAACTCTTAGTTCATCTTTGTCATGACTCTACTTCACTTGCCTGATTTTCTATCCCTTGTGTTTGTTTTGTATGAGATAGGTAATTGTTGGAGATATGACTGTTATGTAGAATCCTTTATTGATGGAATTTTGCAAATGCAGTAGGCTTAAAAAAAATCTGTGATTTAATTTCACCCATTGCATGAGCAGACCTTTGCCAATGAAGGGTTCTACATTACTTTCTTTGTTTCTTTACTTTCATCATCATTTTTTTTTTTCTATTTTTGCATTTACTCCTGCTCCTTCATAGTTTTTCTAGTATAATTTATAGTTCAATTTCAGGTACGTCTTGCTACTTCTATTGACACTTTGGTCACACTACACATGCATGTACAAGCATATATATACTCATCCCTCTGGATTTTTTATCTATTTTCTTACTTGGTCTTGTTTATTTCTGCTTATTTCTAGCCCTTGTGGCTTAGCGCTTCTTTTTGATTATTTATTTATTTATTATCACACTGGCCGATTCCCACCAAGGCAGGGTGGCCCGAAAAAGAAAAACTTTCACCATCATTCACTCCATCACTGTCTTGCCAGAAGGGTGCTTTACACTACAGTTTTTAAACTGCAACATTAACACCCCTCCTTCAGAGTGCAGGCACTGTACTTCCCATCTCCAGGACTCAAGTCCGGCCTGCCGGTTTCCCTGAACGCCTTCATAAATGTTACTTTGCTCACACTCCAACAGCACGTCAAGTATTAAAAACCATTTGTCTCCATTCACTCCTATCAAACACGCTCACGCATGCCTGCTGGAAGTCCAAGCGCCTCGCACACAAAACCTCCTTTACCCCCTCCCTCCAATCGTTCCTAGGCCGACCCCTACCCCGCCTTCCTTCCACTACAGACTGATACACTCTTGAAGTTATTCTGTTTCGCTCCATTCTCTCCACATGTCCGAACCACCTCAACAACCCTTCCTCAGCCCTCTGGACAACAGTTTTGGTAATCCCGCACCTCCTCCTAACTTCCCAACTACGAATTCTCTGCATTATATTCACACCACACATTGCTCTCAGACATGACATCTCCACTGCCTCCAGCCTTCTCCTCGCTGCAACATTCATCACCCATGCTTCACACCCATATAAGAGTGTTGGTAAAACTATACTCTCATACATTCCCCTCTTTGCCTCCAAGGACAAAGTTCTTTGTCTCCACAGACTCCTAAGTGAACCACTCACCCTTTTCCCCTCATCAATTCTATGATTCACCTCATCCTTCATAGACCCATCCGCTGACATGTCCACTCCCAAATATCTGAATACATTCACCTCCTCCATACTCTCTCCCTTCAATCTGATATCCAATCTTTCATCACCTAATCTTTTTGTTATCCTCATAGCCTTACTCTTTCCTGTATTCACTTTCAATTTTCTTCTTTTGCACACCCTACCAAATTCATCCACCAATCTCTGCAACTTCTCTTCAGAATCTCCCAAGAGCACAGTGTCATCAGCAAAGAGCAACTGTGACAACTCCCACTTTATGTGTGATTCTTTATCTTTTAACTCCACGCCTCCTGCCAAGACCCTCACATTTACTTCTCTTACAACCCCATCTATAAATATATTAAACAACCACGGTGACATCACACATCCTTGTCTAAGGCCTACTTTTACTGGGAAATAATTTCCCTCTTTCCTACATACTCTAACTTGAGCCTCACTATCCTCGTAAAAACTCTTCACTGCTTTCAGTAACCTACCTCCTACACCATACACCTGCAACATCTGCCACATTGCCCCCCTATCCACCCTGTCATACGCCTTTTCCAAATCCATAAATGCCACAAAGACCTCTTTAGCCTTATCTAAATACTGTTCACTTATTTGTTTCACTGTAAACACCTGGTCCACACTCCATAAGCCATGTGTGTTGTTAAGAGGCGACTCACATGCCAGGAGCAAGGGGCTAGTAACCCCTCCTGTATATAATACTGAATTTAAAAGAAATTTTCGTTTTTCCTTTTGGGGCCACCCTGCCTCGGTGGGATACGGCCGGTTTGTTGAAAGAAGATAGTAATAGTAGTAGTTTATAGTTCTAAGATTTTTAGTCTAATTTTTTTTGTTTTTCCTAATTTTGTGCTATATTTACTGTCTTGACTCCAAGTATGTTTTTGTTTACAGGTTATTCAAAGTAATCTTTTCTGTGTTCCTGTTTTCCTTTTATTACATTTGCTTTCTATGTTTGAAAAAGCTTCTAGTTTAATTAATGTTGCAAAATTGCCTCATAGGCAATGGCAATAATCTCTTAGTCTTTGAAGAGAAAATATATCTTTTCTTCACCTTCCTCCCATCCCCCTCCCCACAAAAAAAAAAGTGGGGGTTTGGTATAATTGGTGTTCTCAGACTGTAACGGGGTTACTAATACCCTACTAGCCCATTCCTCGTTCTTTGTCATCTTCTTTCTCAGCCTCACCCTCTTCTCTTCCTCCTCTTTCTTTTCACCCCTTGAAGGTAAAACCTTTGCCAGAGCAAAAGGGTTTGTTCCATGGAAGTGAACCTTTCCTCCTCTTTCTCAAATCAAATCTAAATATCCCATGCCTCTCCATGTAGTCTTATTAGTGGGGATATTTACCATTTTGTGAAATCCAGTTCCTAGACAGAAGGAAAGGAATCACTAGCAGCCCCCGATGAGGACGAATGGTGCAAGGCCAACAAGTGGAAAATATGGACAGCTTACAATGAGGAACTGTAGTGATACACTTCACCTGTGGCTCAGGCTTCTTCGGTCAATACATAGGAATGGACAGCAAGCATATTTATACAATTGTGGTCAGGTAAGTGGCCAGGTTAGTGTGGCCACTGCATGATTTTTACCAATCCTATCAATAGCCTGTTTATACAGAACGAATTGGGCTAAAGGTTAGGCCAAACTGAAACTTTCTTGAATCTGCTGAATTGTATTTCATGTGCAGATTAAAGCAGCTTCAAGGTGTCTGCATAATGGATGTATGATGCACATAAAGAACTGAGGACTACTGGGTGGCTCTAGCAGTTAACTACAGTATATATTAATAGACTGTCATATCTGTGGGAGAACACACACTTCACTTTTGACATCTTCAATGTCCTAACACACTAACTCCCCACCTTGTTGCAAGTCTTCCCTTTTTTCACATAGAATCCCTCAATGATTTTCTAACAAAGTTATGTATTGTACCAACTATGATATTAATTTTGTACCTTGACTGACCCTGCCTCTTTACTGTGTGATCCATGTGGATTTGGCTTTTTTTTTCAAATGTTATACTAATTACAGTAGAGGGAAAGTGGAGTAGGGGTGTGTCTAGGAAAGGTTGGAGGAAGGGGGATGGCATGTTAGACAAGAGTGAGTAGAGGCAAATGGTTTTTGGTACTTGATCATCTATTGGAGTGTGAGCAAGGTAATATTTTATGAAGGGATTTAGGGAAACCAGCTAGCTGGACTGGAGCCCTGAAAGTGGGAAGTACAGTGCCTGCACTCTGAAGGAGGGGTGGGGATATTTGGAGTTTGGAAGGGCATCTGAACTGTAGTATTGGCACACCTCAAGTAAAACAATGTTGGAATAAATGACAGTGAAAGCATTTTTTCTTTTGGGTCACCCTACCTTGGTGGGAGACGGCCAGTGTTAAAAAGAAAAATCACAGAATCACCTTTTCTTTTTTTATCCTTGATCAAATAAGCGCAAATGTATTAACTTTAGAAGAAAAATAAAACTCGGTATTTGGTCATGGTGTGCAGGCTATCGGTGGAAGTGTTTGAACTCTTACTCCTGACTTTTTCCTCCACCCAGCACACCCTCATCATCCACCACATGGGGTTACTTCTTTGTCAGTGACAACTAGTTTTGAAAGTTATTCTGCTTTGCAATCTAGTCTGCAGCCAAGCATACCTGGTGACTGCTTGATCAGCCAGGCTATTACAGTACTATCTTAAAGCCAGCAGGCTAGCCATTGTGGCCTGGCTGTTAAGGCACCTCCTCGAGAAACTTGTCTAATTTTTCATGAAACTATCTACCTTTGTGGGGGTAAATATTTCTTACATTTGCTGGTAGAAGACTGAAGTCATGAATCTCAGATGTTGATACTGTTTATGGCACCAACTTTGAACTGGATTTATTCATTTGGCTTAAAGACTTTATATTCAGCATCAAGAGTAAATTTTCAAGTCATCCATAGTAATATTTCCAAATTGCTCATTCTTGTAGTGGTTTCTAGAAAAATTTTGTACAGATGAAACAGTGCTCTTTACATTGCCATTTCTAATATGTTTCTCCTATTTATTTTTAACCCAACTAGCACATGTCAAAGTATTGACTGAGAAATTAAGCCTCATTAGTTATCATCATCTTGTTTTTTTATCACTGAACTTGTGTGGTTTTAGTTTCTTTCCAAAACCCCCTTACCTCCATTCATAAGTTTTTGTGTGTGAACTGGTTTCACATCCGAGTAGTTTTTAATTTAACTCAGAGCTCTGCAGTTTTTCATACAACAGTTTACTGTTAAGTATGTACAGTGATTTTATGTAATGCAGTGATAATTTAATACTCATTTAGTTTCGTAATGGATGGTAATACTCTTAACTGTACACATCCTTTTTAATACTTGTTGACCAAGAGTGTCTTGCTATGTAGTAATCTGGTGTGTTAACATTATTTGGCTTAGTGTTGCAAATATTGCCCAAGTGTATTTTGAGTATTGTAATTATAAGTAGCAGTATAATTTTGTATATTGTATAAAATTACATGGTTGATTTTTGCATTAATTTGAACTAATCTGAATGGTAACTAACATCTTGAAAATTACAGTCGTGTACAGTGTAAATATTGATTTGTATGCAGCTTATTAAGGAATATATTCCATTTCATTAAGTATATGAAATTTGAGTTATTTTAAGAGTTTTTATCAATAGATCATGTTTAAAATTACATTTTTATTTAGGGATTTATTTATGTACTCTTGTGACAACTCAAGAACTCTCCACAACTTTTCTTAATTGTTTAATCAAAATTAGCGTAATATACATGTTTTATTTTTGCAGCTGGCAAATGGTTTTTTTTTCTTTCTGGGGAGACAAAGTGTAGATTACACTAGGTATAACATATTGGTAATAATTTGTCTCAGCACCTCAGTGCATGAACAGTGTGCCTTCTCCACATATAGTTCCAAATATGATTTTAGGATAAGAATTCCTTATAAAATTGAGTGGATTATCTGGTCACTTAGTCATTCCAAATTGGATAAATTGTCAGTGACCATTTTAACAGAGGCAAGTTTAAGTCTTTGGTACATATCACTTTAAGACAAGTGAATAGGCATCAAAGTGCAGGTCTGTATCTATTTCATATGAGTTCAGTATTACCTGAAAACATGAAAATACACATATAACTTAATTAACTTAAATTACTCTTGACATTGTAGTATACAGTATACAGTGGACCCCCGCATAACGATCACCTCCGAAAGCGACCAATTATGTAAGTGTATTTATGTAAGTGCGTTTGTACGTGTATGTTTGGGGGTCTGATATGGACTAATCTACTTCACAATATTCCTTATGGGAACAAATTCGGTCAGTACTGGCACCTGAACATACTTCTGGAGTGAAAAAATATCGTTAACCGGGGGTCCACTGTATACATATTGTAGTCTTTTGTCATTAGATGCTAGTAAAGAATAATACTCTGGCTGAAATAAAGACTTTCCAACATAGAATGGTTGTGTGTGGCAGAAAATTCACTCTGCATAAGTGTGGTTTAAACAAAGGTCATTTTAATACTGTGAGTGTTAAGGCAGAGTGCCTATTTCATCATCTTGTGACAGTGTACCAACTCTAGTTATCATGTCCCCTCAAGGGAGGTTCCTTGATGCTAATGAGGGGCTCTTGATCTAGGGAATTGGATCTGTGCTCCGGTTTCCTGAATTGAGCCTGAATACCTTCCATCCCCCCACATGCACTGTATAATCCTACAGGTTTAGTGCTCCCCCATAATAATAATAATAATAATAATAATTAGTAATAATGTCAGTGATAATTTATATTGGTAAGAAATAACTTTTACCATTAGACATTTTGTGGTGTTATCAGTGGAAATATTATGTACGTGTCTTTCAACTAGAATTTAAAGTATATCTGTATAATATTACAATTTATAGATATGCTTTAAGGAGGATTTTGTGCATGTAGGAAATGTGATGAAATAACATCTAATTATTTTGCCAAAGTGTGTATATAGTTCTGAGGCCTTGAAGTCAGCTTCATTGATGCTCTGTACAGTGTCAGAAGTGCTGTGAATTAAATGTTCACATTGACTTCTTTGTCAGAGATACTGTAATTATATTTTGTTTCCCTATAAACTAAGCCAGACTCTAATACTGTATGTCATCTGGTTGTCCAATATTTTTTAAAATGTTTATCTGTGTTCTTATAATTAATGTTGCAGAGTGAGCACTTGACTTGCAGTAGGTTGGGGAGGCTTTTTTTTTCTAGTTTGTCACTCCAAATGCAACATCCCCCAGCAATATATGTGCCACTTTAGCAATTACAATATTAATGTGTAGTGGGATATGCGAAATTTGAAGTGGCTTTAAAATCTTGTGCCAGATGATGGTTCTTTAAATGTTAAGAAAAGCATAAGTGTTACTATGTGATCTTTTCACCTCTTGGGTCCTGTATACCATCAGTGCTGCTACTTTGTTATGGTAAATATCTTGGTGACTCAGGTGGCTTAGGCCAAATTATAACATCCAGGGACTTTGTGCAACTATGAATTTCCAGCCATTAAAATCTTGTCAGCCTATGACTATTTTTTGTTGCGAATTGACAGTTACAGCCTTAAAATTTAAGATGTATCTTTAACTACTGTGCTAGTTAGTCATGTCTTTTAAAGTAGCTACAGCATCAGTAGTAAAGCCCCAGTCAACATGTTATTGACCAGTGTGGAATATAGGTAGGCTTTTTTTTTTTTTGTACATATCCTGGCCTTAATAATTATGTCACACAATTCTAGAGAGAAACTTATCCAGTTTCCTTTAATTTGAGTAGCTAGTAATGCAGTGCTTAGTGAGCAGCTTTACAATTTAAGCATTGTCTAAAATACTAATGTTCAAATACTGCTTCCTCATACAAGTGTACAAAAAAATTGTGGTTTAGAAGCTGTGGTCAATGTGAAAGATACCAGTAGAATTTTGCTAAAATACATCTGAAGGACTTTGAGTCCTGGAAATGGGAAGTACAGTGGACCCCCGCATACCGTTGGCCTTACATAACGTTAAATCCACATACTGATACATTTTATCGCAAAGATTTTGCCTCGCATACCGCTAAAAAACCCGCTCAACGCTGTTCGTCCGAGACGCGTCTAATGTGTGGCCTTAGCCAGCCTCACATGTTCCGCCAGTGGCATTGTTTTCCAGCCAGCCTCCGCGGTAACATCCAGGCATACAATCGGAACATTTCGTATTATTACAGTGTTTTTGGTGATTTTATCTGCAAAATAAGTGACCATGGGCCCCAAGAAAGCTTCTAGTGCCAACCCTACAGGAATAAGGGTGAGAATTATTATAGAGATGAAGAAAGAGATCATTGATAAGTATGAAAGCGGAGTGTGTGTCTCCGAGCTGGCCAGGTTGTATAATAAACCCTAGTCAACCATCGCTACTATTGTGGGCAACAAAAAGGCAATCAAGGAAGCTGTTCTTGCCAAAGGTTCAACTGTGTTTTCGAAACAGAGATCGCAAGTGATGGAAGATGTTGAGAGACTCTTATTGGTGTGGATAAATGAAAAACAGATAGCAGGAGATAGCATCTCTCAAGTGATCATAAGTGAAAAGGCTAGGAAGTTGCATCAGGATTTAATTAAAAAAATGCCTGCAACTAGTGATGATGTGAGTGAATTTAAGGCCAGCAAAGGTTGTTTTGAGAGATTTAAGAAGCGTAGTGGCATACATAGTGTGATAAGGCATGGTGAGGCTGCCAGTTCGGACCACAAAGCAGCTGAAAAATATGTGCATGAATTCAAGGAGTACATAGACAGTGAAGGACTGAAACCTGAACAAGTGTTTAATTGTGATGAAACAGGCCTGTTTTGGAAGAAAATGCCAAGCAGGACCTACATTACTGAGGAGGAAAAGGCACTCCCAGGACATAAGCCTATGAAAGACAGGCTTACTCTGTTGATGTGTTCCAATGCTAGTGGTGATTGCAAAGTGAAGCCTTTATTAGTGTATCACTCAGAAACTCCCAGAGCGTTCAGGCAAAAGAATATCCTCAAGGCTAATTTGTGTGTGCTGTGGAGGGCAAACAGTAAGGCATGGGTCACTAGGGACTTTTTCTATGACTGGTTACACCGTGCATTTGCCCCCAATGTGAAAGATTACCTAACTGAAAAGAAATTAGACCTTAAGTGCCTCCTGGTGTTAGACAATGCCCCTGGTCATCCTACAGACGTAGCAGAGCGACTTTATGGGGACATGAGGTTCATTAAGGTGAAGTTTTTGCCTCCTAATACCACTCCTCTCCTGCAGCCCATGGACCAGCAGGTTATTGCAAACTTCAAAAAACTGTACACAAAAGCTCTGTTTGAAAGGTGCTTTGTAGTGACCTCAGAAACTCAACTGACTCTAAGAGAGTTTTGGAGAGAGCACTTTAATATCCTCAATTGTGTAAACCTTATAGGTAAGGCTTGGGAGGGAGTGACTAAGAGGACCTTGAACTCTGCTTGGAAGAAACTGTGGCCAGAATGTGTAGACCAAAGGGATTTTGAAGGGTTTGAGGCTAACCCTAGGAATCCTATGCCAGTTGAGGAATCAATTGTGGCATTGGGGAAGTCCTTGGGGTTGGAGGTTAGTGGGGATGATGTGGAAGAGTTGGTGGAGGAGGACAATGAAGAACTAACCACTGATGAGCTGCTAGATCAACTTCAACAGCAAGAGGCCAGACCTGAGGAAACTGGTTTGGAGGAGGGGAGAGAGAAATTGAAGACGTTGCCTACTACAAAGATTAAGGAAATCTGTGCAATGTGGCTGAAAGTGCAAGCCTTTATGGATGAAAATCACCCTCACACAGCTATTGCAAGCCATGCTGGTGACTATTACATTGACAATGTTGTGAAACACTTTAGGGAAGTCATAAAGGAACGAGAGGTACAGGCCACTATGGACAGATATGTTGTGCGACAGAAGTCCAGTAACTCTGAAGCTGGTCCTAGTGGCATTAAAAGAAGAAGGGAAGTAACCCCAGAAAAGGACTTGACACCTCAAGTCTTAATGGAAGGGGATTCCCCTTCTAAACACTAAGACTCTCTCCTCCTCCCATCCCATCAATCATCACCAGATCTTCAATAAAGGTAAGTGTCATGTAATTGTGCATGCCTTTTTCAGTTTGTGTGTATTAAAATTAATATTTCATGTGGTAAAAATGTTTTTTTTTCATACTTTGGGGTGTCTTGCACGGATTAATTTGATTTCCGTTATTTCTTATAGGGAAAATTCATTCGCATAACGATAATTTCGCATAACAATGAGCTCTCATGAACGGATTAATATCGTTATGCGGGGGTCCACTGTACAATGTCTGCACTTTAGAAGAGGGGTTTAGGATATTGGCAGTTTGGAGGGACATTTAAACTGTCCTATCTGAGCACCTCTGCAAAGACAGTGATTATGTATGAGTGATGGTGAAAGTGTTGAATGATGATGAAAGTTTTTTCTTTCTTTTTGAATCCCCATGCCTCGGTGGGAAACGGCCAACGTGTTAAAAAAAATATATCTGAAGGGTTGTAATTCTTTTACCACAAAGATCTTGACATAAGGTGTACTTCTCTCAAAAGTAGATCCATAAATTTAGACATTATATTGATGTCATTATGTTACAATGGAGATTGTCATTAGTTAAAGAATAAATATACTGCATGTGCACACAGTTACATACACATGTGCAAACACACATACGAGAGGCTCGAAGTGTGGTCCATCTCATCCATCCTTCTGTTTATTCATTGACAGGCATTTATTATGACTTAATCTGAGTTCATATATATACATGCATGCGCAAACACATGCACACACATGTGCATACACTCATGCATACTCGCATGCATACACACGTGCATACACACACACATTATAGTATATGTGTTATAAAACACTGCATGTATAGATACTTCTTTTTTTTACTCTAGCAGACTATATAAATGTAAATTTCTGTTTACTGATGTAAGGTAAATTGACATATTTTGTATAGAATGCAGTAAATGTATTAACAAAATTTATGCTTTTTATTTCTCTTACATCTTATTTACAGTAGTTTTTAAAATTAATTCACATTTGTAACACAAATGTATTTGATAAGATTAAGGTAGGTGTGCCCAGCCAATAAGCAGTACATTGCTCTTTAGACAAAATTACAGGAGGGCCCCACTTATACAGGTTACTGCTGTAAAATAGAAAGCACTGTAAATTGAAGCATAGCCTTTTTTCACTTTCAAATGCATATAAAAGCCTGATAGCATGTTTATACTAACAAATATTTCTAAGCAACCAATGCAATATAGTAAGATCTCTTTTTGATTCCATGATGAGGTATCAGTGAGTAACTTCAATGCAGCGCAAAGTTCAGTTGACTGGCCTGCAGAATTTTCCAGTGCCAGTGATATCAGTGAATAGAAGTATTTCTAAATTAAATCTTAGGCTGTACAACAAACATTGTCCCATAAAAACTAAACAAATCACTACTCAATGACTAGGTTGCCCATTGCTTACATACAGCATTCTTAGATCCATAGATAAGAAACACCAGCTTGAAAAACAGTATAGACGGGGATTAGTAACTAAAGAACTCGGTAAAAACTCTACGTCAGTCCTTGCCAAATTAATAAGAAAGCCCAAGCAACTGTACTATTCAAATACATGTAGATTCACTAAAACTAGAGAAGATATAAAAAAAGACCTGGAAGACACACTCGGATTCTGAGCACTCAGAAGTTTAACAAAACTTGAGATATTGTCCTAACCCAAATGAACTACAACTTATGCCTATTGAAACAGCTAACAAGATAAATGACTACCACTCAACACAGGAACAAGTCTTGCTAGTAATATTCTAAGCAATACCCGAGCAAGTGATTACTTAGATGGAAACTTCCCAACATTCCTTTATCTTCCTCCAACCAAGTCCACTTAAGTCACCCTGATTATTATCAAAAAAGAAGCGCTAAACCTACAAGGGCCATACAGCACCGCTGGGCAGGGAAGGATGCAGGGGCATTGGGTAGCAAGAGGGAGAGGGATGATTATTAGGTCGTGGAGTGCAGCGTGGCAGTGGATAGTGCAGAGGTAGAGGGGTAGCAAGAGATCGAGGTAGAAAGGGTTATGAGGAGTACTAGAAGCATCATCATTGTCAGAATTTGTGCAGTAAATCAGTTGCTGTCAAAAAGTCAATGAAAGGGTCTGGGTTAAAGGAGGGTCCATCAGCAAGAAGGGAAGTTAAAATAAGGGCAGTAGAGCGGTGATGATGTTGGAGGTAGATTCTGCGTGTTCATTGATAGAGTGGACAGTCCAACAGGCTAACAGAAACTGGAACCTGACAATTCTCACAGAGTGGAACAGGGTGCCTCTCCATGAGATATCTCTGAGTAAGATGAGTGTGGCCAATGCGAAGACGGGAGAGTAGTCTCCTAACTTTGACACTGATGATAAGACTGCCAGAAACCTATACTCTGTTTAATAGAATGTAATTTATAATGGAGCAGATCAAACCAACGTTGTTGCTAACAGGTGTGAAGGTGGGTAGCAATTACAGCAAAATAGTGAATGGAACACTTATGTGAAACTGGGAAGTCGTGTACTGTTGACTGCACAGAAGTGTCTGCCTGTTCATTGCCCTGTACATCAACATGTCCAGGTACCCAACAAAAACAATATCTTTGTGCCTGCTAGAGATACGGCTTAACCAAAGTTGGATACGAAGAACCAGGGGATGAGGTGTATCGAATTTTCGTATAGCCTGTAAAGCACTAAGGGAATCTGAAACGACCACAAATGGTGACACAGGCATAGCTGCAATACGGATAAGTGCTACGAGAATGGCATACAGTTCGGCCATAAAAACGCTAGCTGTGGATAATAAATGCCCTTGCGCAGTGCTGTCCGGAAACTGCTGCGAATCCGATGCCGTCAGAAGACTTGTAACCATCAGTGTACACTGCGAATGAATGAGATCAGAAGTGGTTAAGAAAAAGAGAGCGAGAAGCCACCATAGGCAGATGGGTTTTCTCGCATGGCAATGGTAAAGAACAGATATGAACTGTTGGAACTTCCCAAGGGGGTAGGGAAAAGTGAGATGCTACATGAACATAGAAAAGTGGTAACTGAAAAGAAGACGAGCGAATGTAGGCAAAGAGAAAAGGGGGCGGAGTAAACGGGCGACAAACAAATAAGGAGTGGCTACTAACATCAGTGTCTATTGTATATATATATGGAAGGATTGCGGAGGTCACAAGAACGAACATAATAGTGGAGGCAATGAGCATCACGGTAATCAGACAAGGATGGAATATGCGCCTCTGCATAGAGGCTCTCAACCTGTCAAGAGCGAAAAGCACCAAGGCATAAATGTAATCCCTGGTGATGGATGGGATTAAGGCCATAATCGAGTTTCGATAAAATTAGGGCTGAATGTAGTCGGAGAGTTCTACAATCACTACGATCAGCCCCCCACGAAAGATAAGCAAGTGTTTTAAGGAGGTTCAGCTGGCTATGACGAGTTGTCTTCAGAGATGTAACGTGAGGTTTACAGGATAACCTATGGTCAAATAGAAGGCTGAGAAACCTGACCACATCAGGTTTGGGCTACGTGAGCCATATAGGTACAGTGGACCCTCGGTTATCGGCTGTAATACATTCCAAAGGTCGGCCAAAAACCGAAATAATATTTCCCATAAAAATTAATGTTAATACAATTAATCTGTTCCAGACAAAAATATTCACAAAAAATAATTTTTTAACAATTATATAAATATTACATACCTTTATTGAAGGCTAATGCTGGCTTCTGGAAGACAGGGAGGAGTTAGTGTTTGGAAGGGGAATCCCCCTACATAAAGACTTAGGTAGCAAAGCCTTCTCTGGGGTTACTTCCCTTCTTTGTCTTTTAATGCCACTAGGACCAGCTTGAGAGTCACTGGACCCGTCTCACAAAATAAATGTCCAGAGTGCTCTGTTTCTGGCATCTCTTTAAGATTTCCCTGAAGTGGGACAGGTTTTGTCACTAAACATGTTGCAGATATGGCTTGTTTCAGCTTTGTCAGGGTGGAACTTCTCGACAAAATTTTGCACATCATTCCACTTTGCACAAATGTTCTTAATCAGTGAAGAAGGCACCTCCTTCACTCCCTCGTCCTCCTCCTCCTCTGAAGCAAGTTCCTCAGCTGCAGTCTGTTGCTGTTCAAGTTGAAGCTCTTGCAGCTGTTCAGTGGTTAGCTCTTCCCTGTGGTCCTCCACCAACTCTTCCACATCCTCGCCACTCACCTCCAACTCTAGGGATTTCCCCAGTGCCACAGTAGAGTCCGCGGGGTTGGCAGGGTCAGGGTCAGCCTCCAACTCTTCAAAATCCCTCTCTTGGACACAATCTGGCCACAGTTTTCTCCAAGCAGAGTTCAAAGTCCTGGAAGTCACTCCCTCCTAAGCCTTACCTATAAGACTTATGCAGTAGAGGATAGTGAAGTGATTCCTCCAGAACTCTCTTAGGGTCAACTGAGTGTCCGAGGTCATTTCAAAGCACTTTTGAAACTGCTTTTGTGTAGACTTTTTTGAAGTTAGAAATGACCTGCTGGTCTATGGGCTGGAGGAGAGGAGTGGTGTTAGAAGGCAAGAACTTCACTTTTATAAAACTTAAGTCCCTAAACATGTGGTCTTCCAAGTCTGGAGGATGTGCAGGAGCATTGTACAGTAACAGGAGGCACTTGAGTGGCAATTTCTTTTCCGGGAGGTATTTTTTCACACTTGGGCTAAGCACATCATTAACCCATTCTTTGAAAATTTGCCTTGTGACCCATGCCTTATGATTAGCTTTCCACATCACACACAATCTATTCTTCATTTTTTTATTATTTTATTATCACACTAGCCGATTCCCACCAAGGCAGGGTGGCCCGAAAAAGAAAAGCTTTCACCATCATTCACTCCATCACTGTCTTGCCAGAAGGGTGCTGGACAGTGATGGAGTGAATGATGGTGAAAGTTTTTCTTTTTCGGGCCACCCTGCCTTGGTGGGAATCATGACATTGTTTTTCTTAAACACTCTGGGATTTTCTGAGTGATACACAAGTAAAGGCTTCACTTTGAAATCCTCACTAGCATTACCACACAACAAATGAGTAAACCTGTCTTTCATAGGCTTGTGTCCTGGCAATGCCTTTTCCTCCTGGGTAATGTAGGTCCTGTTTGGCATTTTCTTCCAAAACAGGCCTGTTTCGTCACAATTGAACACTGGCTGGGGTTTAAATCCTTCATTCTCTATATACCCCTGGAATTCCTGCATGAATTTTTCAGCTGCACATTTGTCAGAACTTGCAGCCTTACCATGCCATACAACACTGTGTATGCCACTACGTTTCTTAAATCTATCAAATCATCCTTTGCTGGCCCTAAATTCACAAACTGCAGCACTTGTTCCAGGCATTTTTTTTTTTTTGCAAGATCCTCATGCAACTGCCTTACCTTCTCACAAATAATCGACTCCACAACACTGTCTCCCACTAATTCTTTTATCCTTAATCCACAATAATATTAACCTTTCCATCTCTTCCATTATTGGTGGCCTTTGTTTAAGTTAGGAAAGTTACTCCTCTTGCAACATTAGCATCCTTGATTTGTTCTTTCTTTGCCAGGATGGATGCACTTGTTGATTTATTCATGCTGTACATCCTGGTAAGTTCCACCACCCTCATACCACTCTCAAACTTTTCTATCACTTCAAGCTTAAATTCTATGGTGTTTCTCACTTTCTTTACCATAGGAACTTTCTTTGGAGCCATGGTTACTTATTTCACAGTTGCACTGCAAAAATAACACAAACTACAGTGGGAAATAAGCAAAATGTTTGGATATATGAGCAGAAGCTTCTTCAGCCACCAAGAGAGACAGCCAAACTGACATGCAAGTGACCCCAGCTGGTGGATGGATGCATCCCAAATGGCTGATCACCAAATTAACGGCCAATAACTGGGCGCCAAAATACCGGCTGATCACCGAGTTGGCCGATAACAGAACTGGCAGATAACCGTACTATACAATGGATGATCAGAGACGACAGAATGTCTAGCGAAAGTAATTTGGTGAGTTTTAGTACTAGAAAATTTAAGCCCATGGGTGGTGGCCCAGTTGGAAACATGGTCGACGGCACCCTGGAAAGAAACTGCAATGAGGCGACAGTCAGCGCCTACACAAGCTATAACGAAGTCATCAACAGAGTACGATGACCATATATTGAATGGAAGAATAGAGGCCAGATCATTAATATCCAGGAGAAAAAGTGTTGTGCTCAGAACACACTCCTGGGGGACACCTTCAGCTTGGACAAAGTCTGGGGAAAGCATACAATTAACCTGAACATGGAAATGTCTTTCAGGTAAGAAGTTCTTAAGGAAAAATGGTAGATTGTCTTGGAGGCCTAAGGAGTGGGCCTGGGCCAAGATATTATACCTCCAAGTTGTGTCATATGCCTTCTCAAGGTCAAGAAAGATGGCGATAACTGAATGGTTATTGGCAAAGGCATTATGGACATACGTATAGTAAGGGGTCAATGGTAGAATGGCCTTTGCAAAAGCCATATTGACTAGTGGAGAGACTGTTGTGTGTGTCTAAATACCACATCAAATGTCTATTTACCGGACATTCCATCACCTTGCAAACTTCACTGGTAAGAGCAATGGGACGATAGTGGGAGGCGTCATGTCCTGTAGTACCCGGTTTGTGGAAAGGGAGAACAATGGCAAATTTCCAAAGCTGGGGAAGAACTCCTTGTAACCAAATAAGATTAGAGTTGTAAGATGACTGTAAGGGCTGACTGATGTAAATGCTGTAGAATGCGAATATGAATGCTGTCAGGCCCGGCTGTCGATGACCGGCAAGCTGAGTGTTGCCTCCAGTTCCGAACTGTAAAAGGCACATTATACGATTCTTCTCTGATAGAAAAGTTTATGGGCTTTGACTCTCTGGCAGACTTTGGGAAATGAAACGAGGGGCATAGATGAAGCCCCTGAGAAATATGGACAAGATGATTACCAGTTTTGGTGGCAGCATCAAGAGGGTTTGCGATATCAACACTGACAACCAAAAGAACAGGAGCCAGGTCAGGAGAGTATTTACCACTCAGTTTCTGTACTTTTTTACCCCCTCAAGGAAGGTTCCTTGATGCTGGTGAGGGGCTCTTGATCTAGGGAATTGGATCTGTTCTCCAGTTCCATGAATTAAACCTGAATACCTTCCACATCCCCCCTCAGGTGCTGTATAATCTTACGGGTTTAGCACTTCCCCCTTGATTATAATAATAATAATGTACTTTTTTCCAGACTGCACTCATAGAGGAAGCAGAAGTGACGGTAGAAGCATAATCCCACCAACAAGTGCGTTTAGCATCACGGATGACACGGCGAGCAACTGCTCTCTTCTGCTTAAAATCAAGGAGTCTCTCTGTGGTTCTCTTGTACCGGTACCTGCCCCATGCAGCACGTTTCAAATGTACTGCCTGAGCACAAGCAAGGGACCGCCAAGGCACACACTTCTGAGAATGCCTGCCCGAAGTTTGGAGTACAGAATGTGAAGCTGCAGTTAAAACTGAGGTCATCAATGGTGGACGAAGAAGGAACCTCACTAAAAGCAGTCAGATGCGAGTAAAGGACTCAATTTGCTCGGTCAAATTGCCATTGTGGGCTATGAGGAGGTGGTGAATATAAAGAAGGATGATTGGAAAATGATTGCTGTCATGCAAATCCTGGAGGACAGACCGGGTGAAATCTAGTACAGTTGAGGAAGAGCAGACTGAGAGATCAATGCAAGAGAGAGAATGAATATGAGGATCAAAATGGGTGGGAGCGCCTGTATTTAAAACATGGAGGGGGAGAGAAGCGAGAAAAGCCTCCAATTGAATGTTGCGAGAGTCACAGTGGAAATGGTGGGCATTGAAGTCGCCAAGTAATGAAAGTGGAGATGGTAAGGAAGAAACCAGAAATGCAACATCTCAGACAGATAATGCCCAAGGAGAGAGATATAAAGAACAGATTGTATACCACTTCTTCAAGCGGATATGGGCTGCAGTGTAATGCAGCGAAGTATAAGAACATAACATAAGAAAGAAGGAACACTGCAACAGGCCTACTGACCCATGGGGAGCAGGTCCATGTCCCCCCCCGGATTAGACCAATGACCCCCCCCCCAGATTAGCCCAATGACCCACCCAGTCTGATCATCTCCACTCAAGGATGGAGCACTGCACCAGACCCGGCAGCACAAGCTAGTCAGGTCCAACTCACACCCACCCACACCCACTCATGTATTTATATAACCTATTTTCAAAACTACACAACGTTTTAGCCTGAATAACTGTACTCGGGAGTTTGTTCCACTCATCCACAACTCTATTACCAAACCAGTGCTTTCCTATATCCTTTCTGAATCTGAATTTTTCCAACTTGAAACCATTGCTGCGAGTCCTGTCTTGGCTGGAAATTTTCAGCACGCTATTTACATCCCCTTTATTTATTCCTGTTTTCCATTTATACACCTCGATCATATCCCCCCAATTCTACGCCTTTCAAGAGAGTGCAGATTCAGGGCCCTCAGTCTATCCTTATAGGGAAGATTTCTGATACATGGGATCATCTTTGTCATCCTCCTCTGTACGTTTTCCAGAGCATTTACGTACATCCATTCTGTAATACGGTGACCAGAACTGAGCAGCATAGTCTAAATGAGGCCTAACCAAGGATATATAGAGTTGAAGAACAACCTGAGGGCTTCTATTATTTATACTTCTAGATATGAAGCCAAAAATTCTGTTAGCTTTATTGCGAACACTAATGCACTGTTGTCTTGGTTTTCAATTACTGCTAACCAGAACTCCTAAATCCTTTTCGCAATCAGTAGTATTAAGATCTACATTATTTAGTTTATATGTGGCATGGTTATTTACCTGTCCAACATTTAGAACTTTGCATTTGTCAATATGTAAAGTATGAACAAAGGGCTGATGGTATGGAATACCAGTGCATATAAGAAGTGCACTTTCATTAAAGGATCCATCGGGAAAAGGATCCAATGAATATAATAAATCATAGCCTGAGATGGGATGGATAACAGTGGAGTGTAATTTGGGTTCTTGTAAACAAACACAAACGGGGGAAAACTGAGAGCAACACCTGAAGCTCACCCCTGTTACAGCGCTGTATAGCCCTTGTGGCTTAGCACTTCTTTTTGATTATAATATAATAATCACCCCTGTTACCTCTGAGGCCATGGATATTCCACTATAAAGAAGCCATGATTTGCGAAGGGAAAGATACAAGAAATCTGAAGTAGAAGTATCTACAGACTAGTTTTTTTTTTTTTATCACACTGGCCGATTCCCACCAAGGCAGGGTGGCCCGAAAAAGAAAAACTTTCACCATCATTCACTCCATCACTGTCTTGCCAGAAGGGTGCTTTACACTACGGACTAGTAGGGTTAGAAAAGTCCACACGTGGAGACAGTGGAAAACTTTTAAGCAGCGAAGGATTGGGATGTTGTGAAGAAACGAGTTGTGCAGATGGAGAAGAGGGAAGAGGAGGAACAGGAGGTGGATATATATTCTGAGATAGCTTCAAGTGTTTCAGAGGACAAGGACACTGTGTGTGGTATAGTATTGGAGATGGAGGGAGGGTGAGTAAAGATCAGGGTGACGATGGACTGTACCAAGGTAGGGGAGAAATGAAAGGGTAGAGGGAACTGGGGAAGAAGCTTGGGAGGGGCAGGAGAGGAAGCAACCTGGGAGGGGGCAAAAGAGGAAGAAACTTTGGAGGGGACAGGGGAAGAAGGTACTGTACGTGGAGGAGGATGAACCTCCACACTTCTAACAGAGCCAGTTAGAGGTGAGGAACCAGGTACAAAGACTGGGAAGGAAAAATGTGCAGGTTGCAGAAGGGAAGGAGGGGTTAAAGGAGATTTTAACAATGGGGATGTTTTGGACTTCAGAGAAGGAGAGGGGCAATAGGGAGTAGGTGTTGTACGAGATCTTGTAGACACAGAAACTTGTAAGTGAGAAGAGGAAGAGGTGAGAACAGAATGAGGTGCCGAGATAGGGACCTCTGAGTCCAGGACAGCAAAAGAATTAGAGACAGGTGACTGTGGAAGAGGTGACAACAGAGGAGGCTGCGGAAGTTGGGACCCCAGAGGTGGGTGGATGTTAAGTAATTCGAGAATAAGAGATACAGGGAAGTTTTCCTTGGAGTCATAGATGAGAGACTGCCATAGCATATGAGAGGCCTTCTGCCTCTTTGAGATGACAGATTTCTCGCTCATTTGAGTAAACTTGGAAACAGTGAGAGTAAGATGGGTGAGCCTCATGGCAATTAAGGCAAGAGGGAGGTAGATTACAAGTTGTATTGGTATGGCTGTCGGCACCACAAACTGGGCATTCAGCCACGAACCTGCAATATTTTGCTGAATGACCAAAATGCCAACAATTTCCACACTGTTGCAGTGTAGGGATCACCTTCGAACCTGTAAATATTGTCCCACAGTATAAGCAGAGGACGGAAGCTCATGGCAGTCAAAAGTTAAGCGAGCTACATTGCAAGGGTATCGTCTGCACCTGCAGACAGGGAGGGCATAAGTGTCTACTTTGAAGATTAGGAGGTCTTGGAGTTCAAGTTGTTCCAGAATGTCATCGCCATATGTCTGGAAATGCTGTTTGACAATGATATGGGGTAGAATGACAGTACCACTACAAGAATTGAGGGAATGATGTTGTTCAATAGTTACAGGAATAGCATCGATAGTTGTAAGGAGAAAAAGATCATGAGCTTGGCTAACATTCTAGACAGTGATGATGTATGTACCACTCTGGAGAGCATGAAAGGATATATATCTACCCACATGGCATAGGAGTGCCTTACCAATACTATGGTCGGAAAGATAGGCAGCAGAGGAAGTCGGTTGTAGAGTAAAAAAACTTAGTCCATTGTGTAGTACATGCGTATTTCTTTCGTATAACTATGTATTATGTCCAAATAATAAATAAATAAATAAAAAAAAAAAACTCGATAAAAGCTGTATAGAATGTGCTAATATGATATGCAACTCTCTGGTATTCATTCTAACTCCTAATTTTAGTTTTATAACCACTTAAGAGACTGTATATACAAGCAATTAATTAGTCATTGTCTTAAATTTACCCAAAATGCTCGCTCTGCATATTAAGGGGCTTTCTGCATGCACACCTCAATGTCATTTACCCTCGTACAGATATTGTATCACGCTGTAATAAGGAATCTTTATGCTTTAATCTATTAGTGAGCTACAGAGCTAGGCCTAAAAAAATGCATATACAGTATACATATTACTTACCTTAAAATATTTTCGTCCCTAGCCTATAATGAGTGGTGCATGTATTTCTTGTAGGAAGTCTGAATACAAAAGAATGGCTATAATTGAAAACCGCTCCATTAGCGAAATGCCGTAAAGTAAAGCGCTGTAAAGCGGGGCCCTCCTGTATGCTCGAACCAGCTGGTTGAGTGTCAGTTCATCGTACAATGGTTCCATAATCAATTTTAGTCCCTATTTTGATAATATGGTTAAATAACATCCCAGTCAGACTTTAACCTCGCGAAAAATAGTCACTTTTATTGGAGACTTGTTTAAGGTTTCAGTGAATTGTGTATCTATGCTAACCAATGCCCAGTGTTTGAATTAGTCGGCTCTCTTATCATCCTCTATATTGTGCGGTTTTTCACAAATGTGGCTAAAAAAAGGGCATCAAAAATTGAATAGCATGTATAGTACTATGAAGGCTTTTAAATGTGCCATTCAGTATCTTATATACAGGGTGTCCACAAAAACATTCCCTTATTTCACGATGTTATGATATCTAAACTAATTCAAATATATTAATAAACATGTGAACAGATTCTCTAACAACAGTTATTTAATTTTTTAGGTAATTAGACATCTTTAACCTAAAAACCACTGGGGTGCAAGGAAATCTAAAAATGGCAGCCACCCGAAGCAACGCAGCTGGTGTGTACTAAAATTTGCAAGATCAAACAATGTTGATCACAAATACGCCCTTTCTGGCTAAAATCGTTGTACCATTTCCGAATGGACTTGGGTGTAGGTGGAATCGTATAATACTTGAGTCTGAAAGCACGTTGCACGGCCACAACACTGATCTTGCTTGATGAATAAGGAGGACAAAATTTACCTAATTTGCCTGAAATGCTGAGCATAACAAGGGGTTTTCTATATAGTAGTTTGTCATGGATGTCAGCTAGGACGGTATACCATGTACATGTTCTTGTAAAAATAGAGATATTTATTATTATAGGTAAAATAAGTTTAGCAGATAATTAAAAAAACATTTATAATACTTATGCTATGAAATAATTGTGCAAGAAAGGTATAAAATACCGACAATATGAAAGTTAAGACACATGTGCAACATCTGGATATCTTTATTGTAGACGTTTCGCCATCCAGTGGCTTTATCAATACAGATTCTAGGACATAATAGGAAGACAGTAGAACTATATACAAAAGATGAGGTAATCAGTCCCTCAGCCTTGGAGTTAGTGTTCACAGCATCGTGGTGGAGGAGAATCTGGAGCAAAGGCAAGAAGACTGGCGGTTATATAGGCGTCAGTGGATAGGGACGGGCAGCAAACGAGGGCATAGTCACTGGTATTCGGGATTCCACAGTGGAAGTAGGTCCTTCGGTATTTTATACCTCTCTTGCACAACTTGTCAGACACTGCAACATCATGGAATCTTGGTTCAGAGGACATCTACAAGACCTTCACGGCTGCTGCAACTAACCCATCTCTTTGGGAAGGACCTACTTCCACTGGGGAATCCCGCCTACCAGTGACTATGCCCTTGTCTGCTGCCCGTCCCTATCCACTGACGCCTATATAACCGCCAGTCTTCTTGCCTTTGCTCAAATAACTTAAAAGTGCCATTGCCGTATAGCTGTGTCTTTGTGCGTTTTTAGGGCTGAAGTGCTTGCGATGTGCGTTTTTGCGTCGCCTTTGCAACAACGTGTCCCTGAACCATATCCAGTCATTGCAAGTTGAAGTGCTCCAGTCAGTTGCAGTCAGCACCCGCAGAGTCCCTGTTATCTTTTATGTCGTCTTCGTTATTGTTTATCAAGGCTTAGCAGTTGGGTCTAGTCCTGACTCTTCTCTCTTCAACTCAAGACATTCCTCTCACCATCTATTCTTCGCACTGTCCCCACTTGCCCCTCGCCCCTCGTGGGTCCTTACCTGTGAATCCTATCTATCTTTGCTCCAGATTCTCCTCCACCACGATGCTGTGAACACTAACTCCAAGGCTGAGGGACTGATTACCTCATCTTTTGTATATAGTTCTACTGTCTTCCTATTATGTCCTAGAATCTGTATTGATAAAGCCACTGGATGGCGAAACGTCTACAATAAAGATATCCAGATGTTGCACATGTGTCTTAACTTTCATATGAAATAATGTTATTAACTCTTAATGATTATTTATAATTAACTTTATTAATGTGATAATTGAAAGATGTTCTGGGGGTCAACTCCCCCGCTGCCTGGTCCATGACCAGGCTTCGCTGAGGAGTTTTGAAAGTTTTACACGTGAATCATTGACCCAGTTTTTCAGGTGTTAAGACATACATAAAACATATGGGCATATTTCTTCTCAACAGAAGGAAGTTGTGTTTGTTAGCTATCTTTTATTTAAAAATACTAATTATTAAATCATTATCGTAGGACTGAACGTATTCTTGATGTTAATGTACAGGTGGTATGCATGCAGCCTTAATGACCCTCTGATAGGCGAGAGTAATTAACATTAATAACAATATGCTCGACTATTAGTGGTAGGGGTTTAGTAAGAGTGTAGTGGAAGCTGCTTATAAGGGACTTGGGGGGGGTGTATTGGTGGTGATAGTTGTAGTTGTGGTGGTGGTAGTGTTGGTGGTAGTGCTGGTGGTATTAGTGGTAGTATTGGTAGTGGTGGTGGCAGTGGTAGTAGTGGTAGTTGTGGTGGTAATGGTGGTGGTGATAGATGTGGTGGTGGTGGTGGCGGTAGTGGTGGTGATAAATGTAGTGGTGGTGGTAGTGTTGGTGGCAGTGCTGGTGGTATTAGTGGTAGTATTGGTAGTGGTGGTGGTGGCAGTGGTAGTAGTGGTGGTGGTAGTAATGGTAGTGGTAATGATAGTAGTGGTGGTGTAGGTGTAGTAGGCAGCACTGAGTGTGTAGTGTTGGGTGTAGTTAATGAGCAATGACGGGAAGTGTAACTTAATAACTGGGAACGTCCCCCCCCTCCCCTATACTCCCTCTCTCTCTCTCTCTCTCTCTCTCTTCACCCTCTCTCCTCTCTTTCTCCCCTCTCTCGTTCTCTCTGGTAAAGCAAGAAAATCGTTCCACATAACCAGTTTAATGTGCATGGGCCTGCTTCGCATGGGTCAGTAGGCCTGTTGCAGTGTTCTATCTTTCTTATGCTCTTATGTTATGTTCTTATGAATAAACTATTTTCGCAGGTAAAAAATAATAAAGAGTTATTTCTATGCTATTATTGTTACTTATTTTCCAGGATGTTAGTTATTCATCTAACTTTTAAATCATCATAAAGTAACTCAGTTACTTGCTTAAATAATTCTACTTGAATACCTTAGAAATTATCTTCTTGGATTGGAATTATTTCATTATAATTAAAAGTTCTCTTACACCGGTTGCCCCTGTTCACCTAGCAGTAAATAGGTACCTGGATGCTAGTCAACTGCTGTGGGTGGCATCCTGGGAAAGGTGAGACGTATAAGGTCCCAAGACTCACCCCAGCGGCGCAACACTTACTGCGTCCTTCCATTATGAATACTTAATCTATAGCCAAGGCGAAGAAATGTAACAAAGCCAGAGTGAAACCTCGTGTGTAAAAAAAATAAAAAAGGTTTGCTACATACAAAGATTTTTTAACCATATCTTGACGTACTTCCCGTTAAGGACTAATAATTGTTTGACTCGAATATAAACATATTTTAATCACCTTAGTACACATCCATCAACACCAAAGTATCACATTGTAAGGTACAGCACTAAACCCGTAAGAGTTGGGGTAATGGGAGGCCATCAGGTTCCACCCGTGGAAGAAAAAGTCAAGTCCGGTTCCTTGAATCAAGAGCCCCTTAAGCGGCATCAAGGTTTCTCCCTGGAGAGGAGAGGGCGTCAGTGGGAAAACTTCAGCATTCTTTGAGTATGTATGTTGTTCTTACACAGGACTTAAGTGTTGCGTCAACACTGGTATTATTAGAAGGCAAGCAGCCAGCAGGGCTCTTGAAGCACTCGTCCAGAAACGCCTGGTCTGTGTGTAGTACCTCTGCATTAACTGCCTGTCTGACCTTTAATGACTTTTTTAGCTACTTATCTTCAAGACTTCTCTCGACTTTAAAATCAAGGTACCGAAGGAGACGTTTCGCCACTGTCCTTATTGTGCATGTTACTCTTATTCCCAATATTTGTGAGTATTAACATCCTTGTATAACTAAAGTTATTATATGTGATACCTTAATGAGGCTGCGGTAACCACCGGCGTCGTTCCTTAATGACTGGGATACTCCTGGTGTTTCCATAATAACTGAAGTAACTACTTCGTTATCTTAAAGGCCTCGTTGTTACCGCTGGTGATCCCTTATTAACAACGCAGTCATTGTTTATTTGATTTGATTCTCATTAAATACACACCAAGTCTTGTGACTCATTCATTAATATTCATAAATAATCACAAATCAATTAAAATTATTCAAAGTATTTTTCATATTCTGGAATCCAACTCCATTATTCGCCGTGTGTTATCAACCGTGTCAGTAAATTTAGACGAAAGTATAAATATCCCTGTTTTTTTTATGCAAATAGACGCTGGATTCTTAGGCAAGTACCCTGCAGGAAGGCTGGTGCCCCACCAGAGAAGTGGCTCAAACACTCAGCACAAACCACTGCATCCAAACCATCTCGGACCACCAGCAGGAACAGCCTGGTTGACCAGGCAAGCAGTAGACTAGCCTGGGCTATATCCGGGCCCCGTGAATTAATAAAAACCTCTCGGAACTCATCAAAGGTATGTAAAAGTACCTCGTAGAGATAACCCAGATGCTGGACTCGAGTCCTAAAGGTGGGAAGTACAGTACCTGTACTCTGAAAGAGAGATGAGGATGCTGCACTTCAGAGTCATCTGAACGCTGATGTCAGCACATTTCTGGCAAGACAGCGGGGGTGGGGGGGGGGACACAAGGGAGCACAGTAACTGCTTGTGATGACTTAATGACTGAAATAACTGCTTGTGTTGCCTTAAAGGTGCTGGAGTAACTGCTGTGTTTCCTTAAAAGCAGTGTAAGGTAGCAAACAAACAGGGCGAGTCTCCCGTTCCTTTGTTTTCCTAGCTAAACTGTTTATTTAAAAATTGTTTGGCATTTTCTAAAGAGATGTTGGTCCACCTTGCTGAAGAATAGTTTGGTTGTTTTTGACAGTGTATAAGTACACTGTTGTTTTGACAGTGTATAAGTGCACTGTTGTTTTGACAGTGTATAAGTACACTGTTGTTTTGACAGTGTATAAGTGCACTGTTGTTTTGACAGTGTATAAGTACACTGTTGTTTTGACAGTGTATAAGTACACTGTTGTTTTGACAGTGTATAAGTGCACTGTTATTTTGACAGTGTATAAGTGCACTGTTGTTTTGACAGTGAATAAGTGCACTGTTGTTTTGACAGTGTATAAGTGCACTGTTGTTTTGACAGTGTATAAGTGCACTGTTGTTTTGACAGTGTATAAGTACACTGTTGTTTTGACAGTGTATAAGTGCACTGTTGTTTTGACAGTGTATAAGTACACTGTTGTTTTGACAGTGTATAAGTGCACTGTTGTTTTGACAGTGTATAAGTGCACTGTTGTTTTGACAGTGTATAAGTGCACTGTTGTTTTGACAGTGTATAAGTGCACTGTTGTTTTGACAGTGTATAAGTGCACTGTTGTTTTGACGGTATATATGCACTGTTGATTTTGTTAATGCTATGTTTGAATTTATTTAGTTTCTTGGATCATTATACCAACAATCTGGTTTCAAATCAAGCCTCCTGGTTGATGGTCTGATCATTCAGGTTGTTGTTCACTGCATTCAGTCTGGCTTAGGCACTACAGCCTGCCTGATAAAGATTTCTTTCGAGAGATCTATTGTCAATTTACCCTAAACTTGTAGATGGATGGTTCAGAGAACCGACAAGTTGATAAATTAGACGCATGTGCAACTCTTGGGTGTCTTTACTGAGGAAACGTTTCGCCCCACAGTAGCTTCATCAGTCCATACTTGTCCATACTCATAGACTTGTTGGATAATGAACAATGAAAAATGGACAATTTTTGCTTAGTGAGTTATTACCTAATGTGTTTTTTTAAAGTGTTTTGCCCCGTCTATCATGCCTCCCACTTACCCATCTGTCATGCCTCCCACTCACCCGTCTATCATGCCTCCCACTCACCCGTCTATCATGCCTCCCACTCACCCGTCTATCATGCCTCCCACTCACCCGTCTATCATGCCTCCCACTCACCCGTCTATCATGCCTCCCACTCACCCATCTATCATGCCTCCCACTCACCCGTCTATCATGCCTCCCTCTCACCCGTCTATCATGCCTCCCACTCACCCGTCTATCATGCCTTCCACTCACCCATCTATCATGCCTCTCACTCACACGTCTATCATGCCTTCCACTCACCCGTCTATCATGCCTTCCACTCACCCATCTATCATGCCTCCCACTCACCCGTCTATCATGCCTCCCACTCACCCGTCTATCATGCCTCCCACTCACCCGTCTATCATGCCTCCCACTCACCCGTCTATCATGCCTTCCACTCACCCATCTATCATGCCTCTCACTCACCCGTCTATCATGCCTCCCACTCACCCGTCTATCATGCCTTCCACTCACCCATCTATCATGCCTCTCACTCACCCGTCTATCATGCCTCCTACTCACCCGTTTATCATGCCTTCCACTCACCCATCTATCATGCCTCTCACTCACCCGTCTATCATGCCTCCCACTCACCCGTCTATCATGCCTCCCACTCACCCGTTTATCATGCCTTCCACTCACCCATCTATCATGCCTCTCACTCACCCGTCTATCATGCCTCCCACTCACCCGTCTATCATGCCTTCCACTCACCCATCTATCATGCCTCTCACTCACCCGTCTATCATGCCTCCTACTCACCCGTTTATCATGCCTCCCACTCACTTAAGAAGTAATTTCAGTTACAGATTTGGATCTGGTTCCTCCAATATCTTCCAAGAGTTATAATATACAGTATCTTCCTCGTCTACCTTCCAGGAAGTACACTGGCAGGTATTAAAACATTCCCAGTAATTTAGTTGCTTAAATTTATACGGACGTGTTTTACTGTATATATTCCAGATTTGCATTTTTCCTGCCTTAAATGAGTCTTAGACAACTACATTATTCCAGCGTAAAGAGTATAAGTAGTAGAGTATTATCACTGGCTCGGCGTGTCTTACTTTATCCACCCAACCATTTTCTTTGTTCTTGTCATAGTAACACTTTTTGTGTTTCACTCTATATAAAAGTATGATACATTTTGTGCTCTGTTAAAGTTTTTATTACTTTAGTTTTCCAGAGGTGGAATAGCTGAATTTTGTCGTAGGTGAGCATAAAGTTTTCTATGGCCCACTGGAAGATTTAACAATAGGAGTTTTGCTGTGACACTTATAAATTCTAGTATTGTCTGCAAAGGATGTTGCAGTGCTGAATGTTATATTTATAAAATATATATATCAGACACGAGAACGAGAAAGAACTGGAGCGAGTACTGAGCCTCGAGGAACAGAACTCTTTACTAAGAGAATCCTCATTTAAATTTACTGACTGATTAATATTGATGTTAAGGGCCACCAGGTTTTGGAGCCTAGATTTCCTGATGCCCGAATCGTCTCTAGGAAATCAAAGATGATAAAATAAATAGAATGATCGAGCATAGATTTAATAAAGAAGATGATACAATGTCAACCCTATGGTTCCAGTTTATATCATCTCCTCAATGTGCAGCAAATAATACGAGCAAAGTTTTGTTCATCTGTGCCTATCTCTGTGTCTGTTTTCTAGCTAGCTAGGAGAAAGTTAATGAGGAATCCAACCTTACCTCCCTCACCCCCCCACCCTCACCCTCGTGGACCTTCTGGTCCTGACAAGGAACACGGAATCTAATCCCTTGTGTTATTCAAGAGTGCCATCTGGAGGAGTGTGTGTGTGTGTGTGTGTGTGTGTGTGTGTGTGTGTGTGTGTGTGTGTGTGTGTGTACTCGCCTAATTGTACTAACCTAATTGTAGTTGCATGGGTAGAAACTCAGCTCCTGGCCCCGGCTCTTCACTGAACGCTATTAGGTCCTCTCTCTCCCTGCTCCATGAGCTTTATCATACCTCGTCTTAAAGCTATGTATGGTTCCTGCCTCCACTACATCACTCGCCAGACTGTTCCACTTCCTGACCACTCTGTGACTGAAGAACTGCTTCCTGTCATCCCTGTGACTCATATGAGTCTTCAACTTCCAAGAGTGACCCCTTGTTTCTGTGTCCCCTCTCTGGAACATCTTTTCTTTGTCCACTTTATCTATTCCACGCAGTATTTTGTATGCCGTTATCATGTCTCCCCTATCCCTCCTGTCCTCCAGTGTCGTCAGGCCGATTTCGCTCAACCTTTCTTCATAGAACATTCCCCTTAGCTCTGGAACTAACCTTGTCACAAACCTTTGCACTTTCTCTAATTTCTTAACGTCCTTGACCCGGTACGGGTTCCAAACTGGTACTGCATACTCCAGTATGGGCCTGACGTACACGGTGTACAGTGTCTTGAAAGATTCCTTACTTAGGTATCGGAATGCTAATCTCAGGTTTGCCAGGCACCCATATGCTGCAGCAGTTATCTGGTTGATGTGTGCTTCTGGAGACGTGTTCGGTGTTATACTCACCCCAAGATCTTTATCCTTGAGCGAGGATTGCAGTTGTTGGCCACTTAGCCTATACTCTGTCTGCAGTCTTCTTTGCCCTTCTCCGATCTTCATGACTTTGCATTTGGCAGGGTTGAATTCGAGAAGACAGTTGCTGGACCAATTGTCCAGCCTGTCCAGGTCTCTTAGAAGGCCTACCTGATCCTCATCTGATTTAATTCTCCTCAATAATTTCACATCATCTGCAAACAGGGACACCTCTAGTCTATCCCTTCCATCATGTCGTTCACATATACCAAAAATAGCACTGGTCCTAGGACCGACCCCTGTGAGACCCTGCTCGTCACAGGTACGCATTGTAATACCTCATCACGTACCATGACTCGCTTTTGCCTCCCTGTCAGGTATTCTCTGATCCATTGAAGTGCCCTTCCCGTTATATGCGTCTGATCCTCTAGTTTCTGCACTAATCTCTTGTGAGGAACTGTGTCGAAGTCCTTCTTGTAGTCCAAGAAGATGCAATCAACCCACCCCTCTCTCTCATCTCTTACTTCTGTTACTTTATCATAAAACTCCAGAGGGTTTGTGACACAGGATTTGCCTTCCATGAAACCGTGCTGGTTGTCATTTATACTTTTGTTCCGTTGCAGGTGCTCCACCATTCTCCTCCTGATAATCCTCTCCATGACTTTGCATACTATATACGTCAGTGACACTGGTCTGTAGTTTAGTGCCTTTTTTAAAAATGGGAACTACGTTTGCTGTCTTCCATACCTCAGGTAGTTGCTCAGTTTCAAGGGATGTGTTGAAGATTGTGGTTAATGGAACACACAGCATTTCTGCTCCTTCTCTAAGGACCCACAGGGAAATGTCCAGTCCCATTGCCTTTGAGGTATCAAGGTCACTTAGCAGCTTCTTCACCTCCTCCTCAATTGTGCGTATGTCATCCAGCACTTGTTGGTGTATTCCCTGTTGGTGTCCCCCTCTGTCCTGTCTTCGCAGAGTCCTTCCTGTCTCCACTGTGAATACTTCCTTAAATCTCTTGTAGAGCTCCTCACATACCTCTTGATCGTTTCGTGTGAGTTCCCCACCTTCTTTCCTCAGCCTTATCACCTGGTCTTTGACTGTTGTCTTCCTCCTAATGTGGCTAAAAAGCAGTTTCGGGTCAGACTTGACTTTTGATGCTATGTCGTTTTCATACTGTCGCTGGGCCTCCCTCCTTATCTGTGCATGCTCGTTTCTGGCTCTTCGGCTGATCTCTTTATTTTCCTGGGTCCTTTGCCTTCTATACCTTTTCCACTCTCTAATGCACTTAGTTTTTACCTCCCTACACCTTCGGGTAAACCAAGGACTCACTTTGGTCTTCCCATTAATTCTGTTGCCCTTGGGAACAAACCTTTCCTCTGCCTCCTTGCATTTTGTTGTTACATATTCCATCATTTCATTTACTGACTTTCCTACCAATTCTCTGTCCCACTGAACCTCCCGCAGGAAGTTCCTCATACCTGTGTAGTCCCCCCCTTTATAGTTTGGCTTTTTCCAATCGACTCCTGTTACCCTCTCCACTTGCAGCTCTACTATGTGGTCAAAACTCAGAACCACGTGATCGCTAGCTCCAAGGGGCCTCTCATATGTGATGTCCTCGATGTCTGAACTGCTCAGGGTGAACACAAGGTCCAGTCTTTCTGGTTCATCCTCCCCTCTCTCTCTGGTAGTGTCCCTGACGTGTTGATGCATGAGGTTTTCCAGTACCACATCCATCATCTTGGATCTCCATTTGTCAGGACCCCCGTGAGGCTCTAGGTTTTCCCAGTCAATCTCCCTGTGGTTGAAATCGCCCATAACCAGTAACTTTGCTCTGCACGAGTGAGCTCTTCGTGCCACCTCAGCCAGTGTGTCCACCATCGCTCTGTTGTTCTCTTCATATTCCTCTATTGGCCTCCTGCAGTTCTGTGGTGGGTTATACATCACTGCAATGACTACCTTATGTTCCCCAGACTGAACTGTAGGTACTAAGTAGTCCTTTTCTCCAATCTCGCCCTCCCCTTCCATTTCCTCAAAACCCCCCTCCCCCCCACAATGAGTGTGTGTGTGTGTGTGTGTGTGTGTGTGTGTGTGTTTGTTTGTTCTGTGGTTAGATGACTACCATAACGATAACCTGACTCGCTCTAGGACGTGACGCACAGAAACAAGCGGAAATACTTACATGTTTAGCCTGCAACGGGAAATAGCGCGGAAGCTTATCTGGATCACAGAGAAAGAAGGGATGAGATGTTTACTCTGAGTACGTTGATAGTTACGTTGAGAACGTTGATAGTTACGTTGAAAGCGTTGATAGTTACGTTGAGAGCGTTGATGGCTACGTTGAGTGCTCGTTGATATTCGGTGTTAAGCTCTTTGATCATATCGTTAAGTGCAGTTATCATAGCGACAATCGTTTCCGTAAGTGTATGTAGCGCGATGAATAACCACGAACGCTTTCTCCTATCCTGGAAACATTGAGAAAATAGGTTAGTCACCCGTAGGTTAAGACTCCAGCACCCAGGTTCCCATGATCCGAGAAAGGTATAAAAGTATTGCATAACTCTAGTATCCTGTACCTCAATTCACGCAAAAGGAATAGTGCAGAGTGTGGGCATAAATTTCTAATACAGTTGAAGATTAACACTGAAGATTTGAAGTGAACCAGAAGAAGCTTTCATAAATTATCACATGGAAACTAATTTCCCAATTCAATAAAAACGGTAAACCTGGACATACACAGCCCAACACAAATTAAAATTTTCCACCAATAAAGACCAGCTTGAAAATATTCAAGCCAAACTGAAGAGGAATTCTGTAGTTATCACACATGAATTAATATCCCATAATGCACCAACACTAGGTTTAAAGCCGCTCGAAAGTTGCATTATCAAGTTATCAGGTTGACGATCTGTAGGATTTAAATTTTCCCCAATTCAATAAAAATTGGCAATTTGGAAGTTATGCCCAAAATCAGTCCAAGCTTTTCTCTAAGCTTGACTAAGCTTGACCAGCGATTAATGCTTAATAACTTTCATCTAGGATTTGACACATAGCATACTGTGTTGCAATGGTCATGATATTGTGTTACAATGGTCGTGATACTGTGTTGCAATGGTCGTGATACTGTGTTACAATGGTCGTGATACTGTGTTACAATGGTCGTGATACTGTTACAATGGTCGTGATACTGTGTTACAATGGTCGTGATACTGTTACAATGTTGATACAAATGGTCGTGATACTGTTACAATGTCGTACTGTTAATGGTCGTGATACTGTGTTACAATGGTCGTGATACTGTGTTACAATGGTCGTGATACTGTGTTACACAATGGTCGTGATACTGTCGTGATACTGTTACAATGGTCGTGACAATGGTCGTGATACTGTGTTACAATGGTCGTGATACTGTGTTGCGTGAATGTGTCGTGATACTGTGTTACAATGCAATGGTCATGATATGTGTGTCGTACTGTGTTGCAATGGTCGTGATACTGTGTTGCAATGGTCGTGACAATGGTCGTGACTGTGTTGCAATGGTCGTGATACTGTGTTACAATGGTCGTGATACTGTGTTACAATGGTCGTGATACTGTTACAATGGTCGTGATACTGTGTTACAATGGTCGTGATACTGTGTTACAATGGTCGTGATACTGTGTTGCAATGGTCGTGATACTGTGTTACAATGGTCGTGATACTGTGTTACAATGGTCGTGATACTGTGTTGCAATGGTCGTGATACTGTGTTACAATGGTCGTGATACTGTTACAATGGTCGTGATACTCTGTTACAATGGTCGTGATACTGTGTTACAACGGTCGTGATACTGTGTTACAATGGTCGTGATACTGTGTTACAATGGTCGTGATACTGTGTTACAATGGTCGTGATACTGTGTTACAATGGTCGTGATACTGTGTTACAATGGTCGTGATACTGTGTTACAATGGTCGTGATACTGTTACAATGGTCGTGATACTGTGTTACAATGGTCGTGATACTGTTACAATGGTCGTGATACTGTTACAATGGTCGTGATTCTGTGTTACAATGGTCGTGATACTGTTACAATGGTCGTGATTCTGTGTTACAATGGTCGTGATACTGTTACAATGGTCGTGATACTGTTACAATGGTCGTGATTCTGTGTCACAGTGGTCGTGATACTGTTACAATGGTCGTGATACTGTGTTACAATGGTCATGATACTGTTACAATGGTGGTGATACTGTGTTACAATGGTCGTAATACTGTGTTACAATGGTCGTGATACTGTGTTACAATGGTTGTGATACTGTTACAATGGTCGTGATACTGTGTTACAATGGCCGTGATGCTGTTACAATGGTCGTGATACTGTGTTACAATGGTCGTGATACTGTTACAATGGTCATGATACTGTGTTACAATGGTCGTGATACTGTGTTACAATGGTCGTGATACTGTGTTACAATGGTCGTGATACTGTGTTACAATGGTCGTGATACTGTTACAATGGTCGTGATACTGTTACAATGGTCGTGATACTGTTACAATGGTCGTGATACTGTGTTACAATGGTCGGGATACTGTTACAATGGTCGTGACACTGTGTTACAATGGTCGTGATACTGTGTTACAATGGTCGTAATACTGTGTTACAATGGCCGTGATACTGTTACAATGGTCATGATACTGTGTTACAATGGTCGTGATACTGTGTTACAATGGTCGTGATACTGTGTTACAATGGCCGTGATACTGTTACAATGGTCGTGATACTGTGTTACAATGGCCGTGATAGTGTTACAATGGTCGTGATACTGTGTTACAATGGCCTTGATACTGTTACAATGGTCATGATACTGTGTTACAATGGTCGTGATACTGTGTTACAATGGTCGTGATACTGTGTTACAATGGTCGTGATACTGTGTTACAATGGTCGTGATACTGTGTTACAATGGCCGTGATAGTGTTACAATGGTCGTGATACTGTGTTACAATGAGCGTGATACTGTACTCACCTAGTTGAGGTTGCGGGGGTCGAGTCCGAGCTCCTGGCCCCGCCTCTTCACTGATCGCTACTAGGTCACTCTAGCTGAACCGTGAGCTTTATCATACCTCTGCTTAAAGCTATGTATGGATCCTGCCTCCACTACATCGCTTCCCAAACTATTCCACTTACTGACTACTGTGTTACAATGGTCGTGATACTGTGTTACAATGGTCGTGATACTGTTACAATGGTCGTGATACTGTTACAATGGTCGTGATACTGTTACAATGGTCGTGATTCTGTGTTACAATGGTCGTGATACTGTTACAATGGTCGTGATACTGTGTTACAATGGTCGTGATACTGTTACAATGGTCGTGATACTGTGTTACAATGGTCGTGATACTGTTACAATGGTCGTGATACTGTGTTACAATGGTCGTGATACTGTTACAATGGTCGTGATACTGTGTTACAATGGTCGTGATACTGTTACAATGGTCGTGATACTGTGTTACAATGGTCGTGATACTGTGTTACAATGGCCGTGATACTGTGTTACAATGGTCGTGATACTGTGTTACAATGGTCGTGATACTGTGTTACAATGGTCGTGATTCTGTGTTACAATGGCCGTGATACTGTGTTACAATGGTCGTGATACTGTGTTACAATGGTCGTGATACTGTTACAATGGTCGTGATACTGTGTTACAATGGTCGTGATACTGTGTTACAATGGCCGTGATACTGTTACAATGGCCGTGATACTGTGTTACAATGGTCGTGATACTGTGTTACAATGGTCGTGATACTGTGTTACAATGGTCGTGATTCTGTGTTACAATGGCCGTGATACTGTGTTACAATGGTCGTGATACTGTGTTACAATGGTCGTGATACTGTTACAATGGTCGTGATACTGTGTTACAATGGTCGTGATACTGTGTTACAATGGCCGTGATACTGTTACAATGGTCGTGATTCTGTGTTACAATGATCGTGATACTGTGTTACAATGGCCGTGATACTGTTACAATGGCCGTGATACTGTGTTACAATGGTCGTGATACTGTGTTACAATGGTCGTGATACTGTGTTACAATGGCCGTGATACTGTTACAATGGTCGTGATACTGTGTTACAATGGTCGTGATACTGTGTTACAATGGCCATGATAATGTTACAATGGCCGTGATACTGTGTTACAATGGTCGTGATACTGTGTTACAATGGCCGTGATACTGTTACAATGGTCGTGATTCTGTGTTACAATGGTCGTGATACTGTGTTACAATGGCCGTGATACTGTTACAATGGCCGTGATACTGTGTTACAATGGTCGTGATACTGTGTTACAATGGTCGTGATACTGTGTTACAGTGGCCGTGATACTGTTACAATGGTCGTGATACTGTGTTACAATGGTCGTGATACTGTGTTACAATGGCCATGATACTGTTACAATGGCCGTGATACTGTGTTACAATGGTCGTGATACTGTGTTACAATGGCCGTGATACTGTTACAATGGTCGTGATTCTGTGTTACAATGGTCGTGATACTGTGTTACAATGGCCGTGATATTGTTACAATGGCCGTGATACTGTGTTACAATGGTCGTGATACTGTGTTACAATGGTCGTGATACTGTGTTACAATGGTCGTGATACTGTTACAATGGTCGTGATACTGTGTTACAATGGCCGTGATACTGTGTTACAATGGCCGTGATACTGTTACAATGGCCGTGATACTGTGTTACAATGGTCGTGATACTGTGTTACAATGGTCATGATACTGTGTTTCAATGGTCGTGATACTGTGTTACAATGGTCGTGATACTGTGTTACAATGGCCGTGATACTGTTACAATGGTCGTGATACTGTGTTACAATGGTCGTGATACTGTGTTACAATGGTCGTGATACTGTGTTACAATGGTCGTGATACAGTGTTACAATAGTCGTGATACAGTGTTACAATGGTCGTGATACTGTGTTACAATGGTCGTGATATTGTTACAATGGTCGTGATACTGTGTTACAATGGTCGTGATACTGTGTTACAATGATCATGATACTGTGTTACAATGGTCGTGATACAGTGTTACAATAGTCGTGATACAGTGTTACAATGGTCGTGATGCAGTGTTACAATGGTCGTGATACAGTGTTACAATAGTCGTGATACAGTGTTACAATGGTCGTGATACTGTGTTACAATAGTCGTAATACAGTGTTACAATAGTCGTGATACAGTGTTACAATGGTCGTGATGCAGTGTTACAATGGTCGTGATGCAGTGTTACAATGGTCGTGATGCAGTGTTACAATGGTCGTGATGCAGTGTTACAATGGTCGTGATGCAGTGTTACAATGGTCGTGATGCAGTGTTACAATGGTCGTGATGCAGTGTTACAATGGTCGTGATGCAGTGTTACAATGGTCGTGATGCAGTGTTACAATAGTCGTAATACAGTGTTACAATAGTCGTGATACAGTGTTACAATAGTCGTGATGCAGTGTTACAATAGTCGTGATGCAGTGTTACAATGGTCGTGATGCAGTGTTACAATAGTCGTAATACAGTGTTACAATAGTCGTGATACAGTGTTACAATGGTCGTGATGCAGTGTTACAATAGTCGTGATGCAGTGTTACAATGGTCGTGATGCAGTGTTACAATGGTCGTCAGAACTCACACATACCAGCAGTACGTGAAAATTATATTACGTGGATTTAACGTAGAAGACAGTACAGTCGAACACTGACTTCCGATCATCAGAAACATTCTCCAGCTATTTCATGAAACAGTAAGAAAAGTCGCATATTAAAAACTTGTTCAAGGGAAAAAACTTCGTTTGAAGAAAGCACGTCAGCAGTAAAACCTTAAAGCTGACCAGACGACACATTCTTCAGCTACGACACAGAACTCAACAATTTCAAGGTTATCAGCCAGACCACGGAACAAGTAGGGTTTTAAATCTACGGCGAGTGAGTCTTAAAACTCACTCACCACGGGTTCAAACCCCACCGTTCCGTGGTTTGTTTGTAATCGTGTTAATTACGATTTCGTGTGTTATCAACCAGGTTAGTAAGTTAAGATGGCTGCTGCGCTTCACAAACGGCTTTATCAAACCATTTGATAAAGCTCCTGGAGAGCGAAACGTTGCCACAATAAAATGTCGCATTAGTTGCACTTGTGTCCTTTTACCTAACACTGCCAATATTATTTTAAGCAATATACGTCAGTGTTTAAAGTTTGAAGTCTACCGGACGAGGCTTTCTAAGGTAATCGCCTGGAAACCAAAATCGGGAATGACCAATTGAAAATTAAGCAAAGAGCGCCTGTACATGCCAACTGTTCCATCAACTTTGCCCTAGTTATAGTCCACCTGGGTTGAAAATTTGAAGCCGATCGGATATGACGTTCATAACAACGAAACTTTTGGAGGAACTTAGTGGGAAAAAACTGTATCCATAGGTAATAACTGGTGTCTCCGGCAACTAGATAAATTAAACTTGACAAGATGGATATTTGTCAGTTGTATCGTAAATTCTTTAGCAGAAATAAAATCAGGAACTTTAAATTTTCTCAGACTATCTTGTTGAGCCTAAATCAAGATCAGCCCAGTACAAACAAAATCATTAAGCTGTTGTGAGTGTTATAGTTAGTGTCATCTTGTGTTCCGTAGCTCGGTTGGTAGAGAACTCAGCTCACACACTGAGGTCCGTGTTTCGATCCCCGGTACGGGTGGAAACATCTGGATACGTTTCCATAAGATACCTGCAGTCATTGTTCATCTAGCAGTAAATAGGTACCTGGGCGCTAGCCGACTGGTGTGGGTCGCATCCTGGGAAAAAAATCTAATTTACCAGGAATGCTCTACATAACTAGAGGCTTTCTGTATAGTATGTTATTGATGTCAGCTATGTTCTGTATAAGTTGTATCATGTACTTGTTCAAATAAAGATTATTATTATTATTCTCTGAGAGACAGAGGCGGACCTACGGTAGTGCAGCGAGGGAACCACTGGACCAGTCCAGACCTACGGTAGTGCAGCGAGTGAACCACTGAACCAGTCCAGACCTACGGTAGTGCAGCGAGGGAATCACTGGACCAGTCCAGACCTACGGTAGTGCAGCGAGGGAATCACTGGACCAGTCCAGACCTACGGTAGTGCAGCGAGGGAATCACTGGACCAGTCCAGACCTACGGTAGTGCAGCGAGGGAACCACTGGAACCACTGTGCACCAGTCCAGACCTACGGTAGTGCAGCGAGGGAATCACTGGACCAGTCCAGACCTACGGTAGTGCAGCGAGAGAACCACTGGACCAGTCCAGACCTACGGTAGTGCAGCGAGGGAACCACTGGACCAGTCCAGACCTACGGTAGTGCAGCGAGTGAACCACTGGACCAGTCCAGACCTACGGTAGTGCAGCGAGTGAACCACTGGACCAGTCCAGACCTACGGTAGTGCAGCGAGTGAACCACTGGACCAGTCCAGACCTACGGTAGTGCAGCGAGGGTCCCACTGGACCAGTCCAGACCTACGTAGTGCAGCGAGAGAACCACTGAACCACTACGGACCAGTGGACCAGTCCAGACCTACGGTAGTGCAGCGAGGGAACCACTGGACCAGTCCAGACCTACGGTAGTGCAGCGAGGGAACCACTGGACCAGTCCAGACCTACGGTGGTGCAGCGAGGGGAACCACTGGACCAGTCCAGACCTACGGTAGTGCAGCGAGGGAACCACTGGACCAGTCCAGACCTACGGTAGTGCAGCGAGGGAACCACTGGACCAGTCCAGACCTACGGTAGTGCAGCGAGTGAACCACTGGACCAGTCCAGACTTACGGTAGTGTAGCAGCGACCAGGGACCTACGGTAGTGCACTGAACCACTGACCAGTCCAGACTTACGGTAGTGCAGCGAGTGGAAGTCCACTGGACCAGTCCAGACCTACGGTAGTGCAGCGAGTGAACCACTGGACCAGTCCAGACCTACGGTAGTGCAGCGAGTGAACCACTGGACCAGTCCAGACCTACGGTAGTGCAGCGAGTGAACCACTGGACCAGTCCAGACTTACGGTAGTGTAGCGAGTGAACCACTGGACCAGTCCAGACCTACGGTAGTGCAGCGAGTGAACCACTGGACCAGTCCAGACTTACGGTAGTGCAGCGAGTGAACCACTGGACCAGTCCAGACCTACGGTAGTGCAGCGAGTGAACCACTGGACCACTGGACCAGTCCAGACCTACGGTAGTGCAGCGAGGGAACCACTGGACCAGTCCAGACCTACGGTAGTGCAGCGAGGGAACCACTGGACCAGTCCAGACCTACGGTAGTGCAGCGAGGGAACCACTGGACCAGTCCAGACCTACGGTAGTGCAGCGAGGGAACCACTGGACCAGTCCAGACCTACGGTAGTGCAGCGAGGGAACCACTGGACCAGTCCAGACCTACGGTAGTGCAGCGAGGGAACCACTGGACCAGTCCAGACCTACGGTAGTGCAGCGAGGGAACCACTGGACCAGTCCAGACCTACGGTAGTGCAGCGAGGGAACCACTGGACCAGTCCAGACCTACGGTAGTGCAGCGAGTGAACCACTGGACCAGTCCAGACCTACGGTAGTGCAGCGAGTGAACCAATGGACCAGTCCAGACCTACGGTAGTGTAGCGAGTGAACCACTGGACCAGTCCAGACCTACGGTAGTGCAGCGAGGGAACCACTGGACCAGTCCAGACCTACGGTAGTGCAGCGAGTGAACCAATGGACCAGTCCAGACCTACGGTAGTGCAGCGAGGGAACCAATGGACCAGTCCAGACCTACAGTAGTGCAGCGAGGGAACCACTGGACCAGTCCAGACCTACGGTAGTGCAGCGAGTGAACCACTGGACCAGTCCAGACCTACGGTAGTGCAGCGAGTGAACCACTGGACCAGTCCAGACCTACGGTAGTGCAGCGAGTGAACCACTGGACCAGTCCAGACTTACGGTAGTGTAGCGAGTGAACCACTGGACCAGTCCAGACCTACGGTAGTGCAGCGAGTGAACCACTGGACCAGTCCAGACTTACGGTAGTGCAGCGAGTGAACCACTGGACCAGTCCAGACCTACGGTAGTGCAGCGAGTGAACCACTGGACCAGTCCAGACTTACGGTAGTGCAGCGAGTGAACCACTGGACCAGTCCAGACCTACGGTAGTGCAGCGAGGGAATCACTGGACCAGTCCAGACCTACGGTAGTGCAGCGAGGGAACCACTGGACCAGTCCAGACCTACGGTAGTGCAGCGAGAGAACCACTGGACCAGTCCAGACCTACGGTAGTGCAGCGAGGGAACCACTGGACCAGTCCAGACCTACGGTAGTGCAGCGAGGGAACCACTGGACCAGTCCAGACCTACGGTAGTGCAGCGAGGGAACCAGTGGACCAGTCCAGACCTACGGTAGTGCAGCGAGGGAACCAGTGGACCAGTCCAGACCTACGGTAGTGCAGCGAGGGAACCACTGGACCAGTCCAAACCTACAGTAGTGCAGCGAGTGAACCACTGGACCAGTCCAGACCTACGGTAGTGCAGCGAGTGAACCAATGGACCAGTCCAGACCTACGGTAGTGTAGCGAGTGAACCACTGGACCAGTCCAGACCTACGGTAGTGCAGCGAGGGAACCACTGAACCAGTCCAGACCTACGGTAGTGCAGCGAGTGAACCAATGGACCAGTCCAGACCTACGGTAGTGCAGCGAGGGAACCAATGGACCAGTCCAGACCTACAGTAGTGCAGCGAGGGAACCACTGGACCAGTCCAGACCTACGGTAGTGCAGCGAGTGAACCAATGGACCAGTCCAGACCTACGGTAGTGCAGCGAGTGAACCACTGGACCAGTCCAGACCTACGGTAGTGCAGCGAGGGAACCACTGAACCAGTCCAGACCTACGGTAGTGCAGCGAGTGAACCACTGGACCAGTCCAGACCTACGGTAGTGCAGCGAGTGAACCACTGAACCAGTCCAGACCTACGGTAGTGCAGCGAGTGAACCACTGGACCAGTCCAGACCTACGGTAGTGCAGCGAGTGAACCACTGGACCAGTCCAGACCTACGGTAGTGCAGCGAGTGAACCACTGAACCAGTCCAGACCTACGGTAGTGCAGCGAGGGAACCACTGAACCAGTCCAGACCTACGGTAGTGCAGCGAGTGAACCACTGAACCAGTCCAGACCTACGGTAGTGCAGCGAGTGAACCACTGGACCAGTCCAGACCTACGGTAGTGCAGCGAGTGAACCACTGAACCAGTCCAGACCTACGGTAGTGCAGCGAGGGAACCACTGAACCAGTCCAGACCTACGGTAGTGCAGCGAGTGAACCACTGGACCAGTCCAGACCTACGGTAGTGCAGCGAGTGAACCACTGGACCAGTCCAGACCTACGGTAGTGCAGCGAGTGAACCACTGGACCAGTCCAGACCTACGGTAGTGCAGCGAGGGAACCACTGAACCAGTCCAGACTTACGGTAGTGCAGCGAGGGAACCACTGGACCAGTCCAGACCTACGGTAGAGCAGCGAGTGAACCACTGGACCAGTCCAGACCTACGGTAGTGCAGCGAGTGAACCACTGGACCAGTCCAGACCTACGGTAGTGCAGCGAGGGAACCACTGGACCAGTCCAGACCTACGGTAGTGCAGCGAGGGAGCCACTGGACCAGTCCAGACCTACGGTAGTGCAGCGAGGGAACCACTGGACCAGTCCAGACCTACGGTAGTGCAGCGAGTGAACCACTGGACCAGTCCAGACCAATTTATTTATGGAATACTTTGATAATTAATAATTAACAGATTTTACTTCCTGATTAAATACGGTTGAGATATGAAGAGAATATTTTCTGTTCGTCCAAAATAAAACAAATTTGAGAGCTTCTTAGGTAAATTAAATAATATCTAGCCTTCCAATAAACTCAGATACAATTGGCAAATAGAAAACATTTGTTCTTAACATTGATGTTCTAACTACTAAAACTCTTGTTATAACGAACAAGAGAAAGTATTTGTAGTTATTATTCCCTCCAGAGTTCAGTGTCTGTGTCATCAAAGTTTTATAGATAAAATTAAAATACGTATTTTCACAGATCAACATTACTAGCAGTAAGTCGTTTTAATAGATTATTTTGCTGGTAGAAAAATAATTTTAGGCAGTATAGGCGCCTGTACGAGTATTGGAACAAATGCTACGTGTACTGATGCTGCTGGTATAGTAACAGGAAAGCTTTATTTAAAGGTATCCCTTAGGGGGATACCAAATAATATACAATGTTCACAATAATAAAGTCACGGGGGTCAGGTCATTGAGGTCACCGATATCAGGTCACGAAGATCAAGTGTTGGATTTCAGGTCACGTTAAAAAGTGATGCAAGTCCTGATGAGCCCAGCTGGTGACGCTGTTGAAGTAGCGACCAGAGAGTGAGAGAGAGAGAGAGAGAGAGAGAGAGAGAGAGAGAGAGAGAGAGAGAGAGAGAGAGAGAGAGAGAGAGAGAGAGAGAGAGAGAGAGAGAGAGAGAGAGAGAGAGAGAGAGAGAGAGAGAGAGAGAGAATATTGACTCCCTTCTGCTACAACACAACTGTCAACATATTATAATTGTTGGTGACCTCAACCAGCACCTTATACAGGGGGACTTTGATGACCTTCTTGCAGTGTTTGACATGAGAAACTTTGTTGATTTCCCTACTCATATCTCTGGCTCCTCCCTTGACATAGTAGTGAGTGATCTGGTAGAAGGCATAGTCACTTGTCAACCCCTCGGCTATGTTGGATCGTCTGACCACAAGGCTGTTTTTACGACACTTAAGATCCCAACAGAACGAGGTGAGGAGTCCACACGCACAACCTGGCTATGGGAAAGAGGTAATTGGCCAGCCCTTTGCTCTGAGCTCGCCACCACCGACTGGAATGCTCTTCTCCAAGGGGATGTTGACAACCAAGTGAAAGCCTTCACTGGACACATCCTTAATCTACAACAAGAACACATTCATCACCGGCAATATGTGACGAAACCTACAGATCAGCCTTGGTTTGGCTTTCGTTGTAGAGAGGCTGCTACTGCTAAGTACAAAGCATGGCGAAGGTATAAGAGACATCCTACCACCTATACAAGGAACTTGCACATGCAAGCCTGTAGGCATATGGGTGATGTTCAAAAGTGGGCAATTGCTAAATGGGAGGTGGACACTAAAAGAAAGTTAGCATCAGGTAGGGTAGGCTCCAAAACCTGGTGGTCCCTGGTCAAGGACAGACAAGGTTATCTGCCTGATGAGCTCATTCCACCTCTAAATCGACAGGATGGGACCACCTCTACTAGTAGTCAAGAGAAGGCGGACCTCTGTGCTGAACACTTTGCTACCAAAATGCAAGTTCCTGATCCAGCAAGGGACCCTCCTTGGCTAGCTGCAAGAACTGTGTCAAAACTGACAGTGGTGACAATAAAGCAGGAGGAGGTGCATTTCCTACTTAAATCGCTTGACCAAGAAAAGGCTGTGGGCCCAGACAAGTTGAGCCCAAGATTGTTGAGAAGATGTGCAGACCAGCTAGCAGCACCTCTAACTCGCATCTTTCAGCACTGCCTAGTACAGTGTAAATGGCCCTCTCTATGGAAAGAGGCGAATGTAGTCCCTGTTCACAAAAAGAAGAGCAGAGCAGAAATCAGCAACTACAGACCAGTGTCACTCCTGTCAATCACTGGTAAGATCCTTGAGACAATAATCTCAAGACAAATGACAGAGTTTTTTTGACTACCACTCACTACTTTGTGATCGTCAATATGGCTTCAGGAAAGGTTACTCTGCTGCTGATCTGTTGTTAAACCTCTCCACTAAGTGGCACCAGTCACTGGATGAATCCAAAGTCAGCTGTGTGGTAGCACTGGACATTGCTGGTGCTTTCGACCGGGTGTGGCACCAGGGCCTCTTAGCAAAACTTCAAGCACTGGGAATTGCAGGCTCTACGCCATGTCTCCTCAGTGACTACCTTCATGGTAGATCTCTAAGTGTAGTTCTCAATGGAACGGAATCAGCAAGACATCCTATTGGGGCAAGTGTTCCACAAGGAAGCGTGCTGGGACCATTGTTATGGAATGTCTACTTCAACGACCTTCTTCATCTCATCCCAGAATCACATGCATATACAGACGACTGTACACTGACATTCACTTATCCAAGAGAAGAAATGCCAGCTGCTCTAAGCTACATCAATCACCAGCTGAGAGCTATATTAGCTTGGGGAAATAGATGGCAAGTAACATTTGCACCTGAGAAAACGCAAATGATGATCGTCTCTAGGCACCATGATGGTAATGCTGGTGCAGTAGTAAGGATGAATAGGAGGATGTTGGCACCTGGAGAAGAAGTTGATATCCTTGGGGTGAAATTTGACTCCAAACTAACCATGAAGAACCATGTTGTAAATCTTGCAAACAAGGCAGCCAGGAAGCTTACAGCACTTCGCCGTATCTCCCATCTGCTTGACAGTAGGGGTTGCAAGATCCTGTACGAGGCACAAGTACGCTCGCACCTTGAGTATGCTCCACTTTCTTGGTTTGCCTGCCCCCTCTCTCATCTGCGACTGCTTGACAGAGTAGAGAACAGAGCAAGACGTCTCATCTCTCGCCTGGACCCATCCTGGATAGATCTGTCATTTCAGCAGAGCCTTCAACATAGGAGGGATGTGGGTGGCCTTACTGTTATGTGCAAGGCCAATATTGTCAAAATACCACACTTGGATCCACTTCGAGGACAGCGTGAAACAAGCTTTTATGCCACAAGACGGGCAGAAAGCAGCAACTTCACTCTGGCTGTACCCTTCTCCAGAACATCACTCCATCTGAGATCATACATACCCAGGATGACTAGAGTATGGAACACATTCGTACAGAATAATGATGTCAACGAGATAAAGTCAGTTGATCAAATGAAAATGCTGGCCCACAGATGGCTCCAACTTCATCCTGTTTCCTACTTGTATGTCTCATAACAATAAAAATGCTTTCAAATGAGCTGATGTAGATAACAGCTCTTAGCTTGCCTAACCAATAAAGTTAGGAATCCTTAACCTGTAAATAGCTGTCAATAAAGCTAGGATCCTTAACCTTGTCAAACCCTGTGTAGACAATTCCTCTGACCACCACAGAGGAACAAATCCTCTTCCCAGCAACGAGGGAAACCTTGGATCTGTTAATTCTCCTACACCTGACATCTCTGCTTCAGCCACTGCCAGTCTACTTGACAGTGCACATACCATCTCTGATCCTACACCTGTCAGCACACCTGCCGATACTATTCTAGAATCTGGTAGCAGTGCTTCGTCAGCAAGTTCTGTGCCAGGAGTTTCTTCACCAGAGAACGGTGCAGTTAATGATCAGGGAACTATCACTGCACCTGATCACCTACTGCGCCGAAGTACGAACAGCAGGGACACATCTGTCAGAACTGGTAGAGGACGGGGCAGAGGACGTGGAGGAGGACGTGGAGGAGGAAGACATCTACAGCCGTCTCACCCTTCACTAACACAGTTCCAGCGGCAGAATCTGAGGACAAATCTGCAAAACACAGGAGGTGCAACAAATCCTAGTCCACCCTCCCAGGCACCTAGGCTGTGCTCTCGC
>NC_091337.1:18146028-18198528 GCF_038502225.1 Cherax quadricarinatus | reverse complement strand
GGACGACTGGTTTCTCCCTGACACTCCTGGGACGACTGGTTCGCCCCTGACACTCCTGGGACGACTGGTTCGCCCCTGACACTCCTGGGACGACTGGTTCCTCCCTGCCACTCCTGGGACGACTGGTTTGTCCCTGGCACTCCTGGGACGACTGGTTTCTCCCTGGCACTCCTGGGAAGACTGGTTCGTCCCTGGCACTCCTGGGACTTCTGGTTCATCCCTGGCACTCCAGGGACGACTGGTTTCTCCCTGGTACTCCTGGGACGACTGGTTTCTCCCTGGCACTCCTGGGACGACTGGTTTCTCCCTCTCACTCCTGGGACGACTGGTTCGCCCCTGGCACTGCTGGGACGACTGGTTCGCCCCTGGCACTCCTGGGACGACTGGTTCCTCCCTGGCACTCCTGGGTCTACTAGTTCCTCCCTGGCACTCCTGGGTCTACTGGTTCCTCCCTGGCACTCCTATGACGATTGGTTCTTCCCTGGCACTCCTGGGACGATTGGTTCCTCCCTGGCACTCCTGGGACGACTGGTTCCTCCCTGGCACTCCTGGGTTTACTGGTTCCTCCCTGGCACTCATGGGGCGACTGGTTCCTTCCTGGCACTCCTGGGACGACTGGTTCTTCCCTGGCACTCCTGGGACGACTGGTTGTTCCCTGAAACTTCTCGGACGACTGGTTCCTCCCTGGCACTTCTGGGACGACTGGTTCCTCCCTGGCACTCCTGGGACGACTGCTTCTTCCCTGGCACTTCTGGGACGACTGGTTCCTCCCTGGCACTCCTGGGACGATTGGTTCCTCCCTGGCACTCCTGTATGTGTTTGATGTAAGGACATTTATGCCTGTGCTAGCGGCCTACCCCACACACGCTTAAATAAAGTTAGTTTAGATATACACGTATATCAAAGGCCACACGCCAGTGGTGGACAGAGCCAGGTGTTCTACCAGACCAGTGGTGGACAGAGCCAGGTGCTCTACCAGACCAGTGGTGGACAGAGCCAGGTGTTCTACCAGACCAGTGGTGGACAGAGGCAGGTGTTCTACCAGACCAGTGGTGGACAGAGCCAGGTGTTCTACCAGACCAGTGGTGGACAGAGCCAGGTGCTCTACCAGACCAGTGGTGGATAGAGCCAGGTGTTCTACCAGACCAGTGGTGGACAGAGGCAGGTGTTCTACCAGACCAGTGGTGGACAGAGGCAGGTGTTCTACCAGACCAGTGGTGGACAGAGGCAGGTGTTCTACCAGACCAGTGGTGGACAGAGCCAGGTGCTGTACCAGACCAGTGGTGGACAGAGCCAGGTGCTCTACCAGACCAGTGGTGGACAGAGGCAGGTGTTCTACCAGACCAGTGGTGGACAGAGGCAGGTGTTCTACCAGACCAGTGGTGGACAGAGGCAGGTGTTCTACCAGACCAGTGGTGGACAGAGCCAGGTGCTGTACCAGACCAGTGGTGGACAGAGCCAGGTGCTCTACCAGACCAGTGGTGGACAGAGCCAGGTGTTCTACCAGACCAGTGGTGGACAGAGGCAGGTGTTCTACCAGACCAGTGGTGGACAGAGGCAGGTATTCTACCAGACCAGTGGTGGACAGAGGCAGGTGTTCTACCAGACCAGTGGTGGACAGAGGCAGGTGTTCTACCAGACCAGTGGTGGACAGAGGCAGGTGTTCTACCAGACCAGTGGTGGACAGAGCCAGGTGTTCTACCAGACCAGTGGTGGACAGAGCCAGGTGTTCTACCAGACCAGTGGTGGACAGAGCCAGGTGCTCTACCAGACCAGTGGTGGACAGAGCCAGGTGTTCTACCAGACCAGTGGTGGACAGAGGCAGGTGTTCTACCAGACCAGTGGTGGACAGAGGCAGGTGTTCTACCAGACCAGTGGTGGACAGAGGCAGGTGTTCTACCAGACCAGTGGTGGACAGAGCCAGGTGCTGTACCAGACCAGTGGTGGACAGAGCCAGGTGCTCTACCAGACCAGTGGTGGACAGAGGCAGGTGTTCTACCAGACCAGTGGTGGACAGAGGCAGGTGTTCTACCAGACCAGTGGTGGACAGAGGCAGGTGTTCTACCAGACCAGTGGTGGACAGAGCCAGGTGCTGTACCAGACCAGTGGTGGACAGAGCCAGGTGCTCTACCAGACCAGTGGTGGACAGAGCCAGGTGTTCTACCAGACCAGTGGTGGACAGAGGCAGGTGTTCTACCAGACCAGTGGTGGACAGAGGCAGGTGTTCTACTAGATCAGTGGTGGACAGAGGCAGGTGTTCTACCAGACCAGTGGTGGACAGAGGCAGGTGTTCTACAAGACCAGTGGTGGACAGAGGCAGGTGTTCTACCAGACCAGTGGTGGATAGAGCCAGGTGTTCTACCTGACTAGTGGTGGACAGAGCCAGGTGTTCTACCAGACCAGTGGTGGACAGAGCCAGGTGTTCTACCAGACCAGTGGTGGACAGAGCCAGGTGTTCTACCAGACCAGTGGTGGACAGAGCCAGGTGTTCTACCAGACCAGTGGTGGACAGAGCCAGGTGTTCTACCAGACCAGTGGTGGACAGAGCCAGGTGTTCTACCAGACCAGTGGTGGACAGAGGCAGGTGTTCTACCAGACCAGTGGTGGACAGAGGCAGGTGTTCTACCAGACCAGTGGTGGACAGAGCCAGGTGTTCTACCAGACCAGTGGTGGACAGAGCCAGGTGTTCTACCAGACCAGTGGTGGACAGAGCCAGGTGTTCTACCAGACCAGTGGTGGACAGAGCCAGGTGTTCTACCAGACCAGTGGTGGACAGAGCCAGGTGTTCTACCAGACCAGTGGTGGACAGAGCCAGGTGTTCTACCAGACCAGTGGTGGACAGAGCCAGGTGTTCTACCAGACCAGTGGTGGACAGAGCCAGGTGTTCTACCAGACCAGTGGTGGACAGAGCCAGGTGCTGTACCAGACCAGTGGTGGACAGAGCCAGGTGCTCTACCAGACCAGTGGTGGACAGAGATAGGTGCTGTACCAGACCAGTGGTGGACAGAGCCAGGTGTTCTACCAGACCAGTGGTGGACAGAGCCAGGTGTTCTACCAGACCAGTGGTGGACAGAGCCAGGTGCTCTACCAGACCAGTGGTGGACAGAGCCAGGTGTTCTACCAGACCAGTGGTGGACAGAGCCAGGTGCTCTACCAGACCAGTGGTGGACAGAGCCAGGTGCTCTACCAGACCAGTGGTGGACAGAGCTAGGTGCTCTACCAGACCAGTGGTGGACAGAGCCAGGTGCTCTACCAGACCAGTGGTGGACAGAGCCAGGTGCTGTACCAGACCAGTGGTGGACAGAGCCAGGTGTTCTACCAGACCAGTGGTGGACAGAGCCAGGTGTTCTACCAGACCAGTGGTGGACAGAGCCAGGTGTTCTACCAGACCAGTGGTGGACAGAGCCAGGTGTTCTACCAGACCAGTGGTGGACAGAGCCAGGTGTTCTACCAGACCAGTGGTGGACAGAGCCAGGTGTTCTACCAGACCAGTGGTGGACAGAGCCAGGTGCTGTACCAGACCAGTGGTGGACAGAGCCAGGTGTTCTACCAGACCAGTGGTGGACAGAGCCAGGTGTTCTACCAGACCAGTGGTGGACAGAGCCAGGTGTTCTACCAGACCAGTGGTGGACAGAGCCAGGTGTTCTACCAGACCAGTGGTGGACAGAGCCAGGTGCTCTACCAGACCAGTGGTGGACAGAGCCAGGTGCTCTACCAGACCAGTGGTGGACAGAGCTAGGTGCTCTACCAGACCAGTGGTGGACAGAGCCAGGTGCTCTACCAGACCAGTGGTGGACAGAGCCAGGTGCTGTACCAGACCAGTGGTGGACAGAGCCAGGTGTTCTACCAGACCAGTGGTGGACAGAGCCAGGTGTTCTACCAGACCAGTGGTGGACAGAGCCAGGTGTTCTACCAGACCAGTGGTGGACAGAGCCAGGTGTTCTACCAGACCAGTGGTGGACAGAGCCAGGTGTTCTACCAGACCAGTGGTGGACAGAGCCAGGTGTTCTACCAGACCAGTGGTGGACAGAGCCAGGTGTTCTACCAGACCAGTGGTGGACAGAGCCAGGTGCTGTACCAGACCAGTGGTGGACAGAGCCAGGTGTTCTACCAGACCAGTGGTGGACAGAGCCAGGTGTTCTACCAGACCAGTGGTGGACAGAGCCAGGTGTTCTACCAGACCAGTGGTGGACAGAGCCAGGTGTTCTACCAGACCAGTGGTGGACAGAGCCAGGTGCTCTACCAGACCAGTGGTGGACAGAGCCAGGTGCTCTACCAGACCAGTGGTGGACAGAGCTAGGTGCTCTACCAGACCAGTGGTGGACAGAGCCAGGTGCTCTACCAGACCAGTGGTGGACAGAGCCAGGTGCTGTACCAGACCAGTGGTGGACAGAGCCAGGTGTTCTACCAGACCAGTGGTGGACAGAGCCAGGTGTTCTACCAGACCAGTTGTGGACAGAGCCAGGTGTTCTACCAGACCAGTGGTGGACAGAGCCAGGTGTTCTACCAGACCAGTGGTGGACAGAGCCAGGTGCTGTACCAGACCAGTGGTGGACAGAGCCAGGTGCTCTACCAGACCAGTGGTGGACAGAGCCAGGTGCTGTACCAGACCAGTGGTGGACAGAGCCAGGTGCTCTACCAGACCAGTGGTGGACAGAGCCAGGTGTTCTACCAGACCAGTGGTGGACAGAGCCAGGTGTTCTACCAGACCAGTGGTGGACAGAGCCAGGTGTTCTACCAGACCAGTGGTGGACAGAGCCAGGTGCTGTACCAGACCAGTGGTGGACAGAGCCAGGTGCTCTACCAGACCAGTGGTGGACAGAGCCAGGTGCTGTACCAGACCAGTGGTGGACAGAGCCAGGTGCTCTACCAGACCAGTGGTGGACAGAGCCAGGTGCTGTACCAGACCAGTGGTGGACAGAGCCAGGTGTTCTACCAGACCAGTGGTGGACAGAGCCAGGTGTTCTACCAGACCAGTGGTGGACAGAGCCAGGTGCTCTACCAGACCAGTGGTGGACAGAGCCAGGTGCTCTACCAGACCAGTGGTGGACAGAGCTAGGTGCTCTACCAGACCAGTGGTGGACAGAGCCAGGTGCTCTGTCTCAGGAGCTGTTAAGATGTCCATAATGAGCCACCTAACGTAGTCATCACATAATTAATGAGCCGCGTCGAGTAATTACTCTCTAACACATTAACCTCAAAAACATACTGAACCACACAACTGTGAAACGGAAGCTTGTTAAACGTTGTGCACTCTGGCAGGATTGCCAGTCTTCGTACCATGTAGAGATCCCCGGTACGAGTGTTTCCTTTAGACTCCTGCTGTCCCTGTTCACCTAGCAGTAAATAGGTACCTGGGTGTTAGTCAATTGATGTGAGTCGCATCCTGGGGACAAAATTAACTTCATTTTCTCGAAATGTTCTGCATAACATTTCGAGCAAATTATAAAGATTATTATTATTATTATTATTATTATTATTATTATTATTATTATTATTATTATTATTATTATTATTATTATTATTATTATTAATTATTATTATTATTATTATTATTATTATTATTATTATTATTAATTATTATTATTATCATATATATTATTATCACTATTATTTTACTATTATTATTACTATTTATAATTGTTATTATTATTATTATTATTATTATTATTATTATTGTCATCATTATTATTAGTATTGTTATTGTTATTATTATTATTATTATTATTATTATTATTATTATTATTATTATTATTATTATTAACAACAAGTAAATGTTACAGGTTTATGCTAATAGTTATTTGTAAAAATGCGCTAGACCCGAGAGGGTGACGCAGTGCTGTGTGTACAGGAAGAACAAACAATGGTTGAAACATCAATGATTGTACAATAATTTAATGAGTTTTGAATAGTTCTTATGCCTGAATTTTTTCTTCTAAATATAAGAGGCTTGGTCTGAGACGTGGTCCAAACACGGGGCCAAGAGCTGCCACTCGACTCCTGCAAAGACAAGTAGATGAGTACAGGCAGCAGTCATACTACAATATACATCATTAGCTATATACTGTGATACACCATACACACTGGCTGCCTCCCACACACACACCATACACACTGGCTGCCTCCCACACACACACCATACACACTGTCTGCCTCCCACACACACACCATACACACTGGCTGCCTCCCACACACACACCATACACACTGGCTGCCTCCCACACACACACCATACACACTGGCTGCCTCCCACACACACACCATACACACTGGCTGCCTCACACACACACACCATACACACTGGCTGCCTCCCACACACACACCATACACACTGTCTGCCTCCCACACACACCATACACACTGGCTGCCTCCCACACACACACACTATACACACTGGCTGCCTCCCACACACACACACCATACACACTGGCTGCCTCCCACACACACCATACACACTGGCTGCCTCCCACACACACCATACACACTGGCTGCCTCCCACACACACACCATACACACTGGCTGCCTCCCACACACACACACCATACACACTGGCTGCCTCCCACACACCCACCATACACACTGGCTGCCTCCCACACACACACACCATACACACTGGCTGCCTCCCACACACACCATACACACTGGCTGCCTCCCACACACACACACCATACACACTGGCTGCCTCCCACACACCCACCATACACACTGGCTGCCTCCCACACACACACACCATACACACTGGCTGCCTCCCACACACCCACCATACACACTGGCTGCCTCCCACACACCCACCATACACACTGGCTGCCTCCCACACACACACCACACACACTGGCTACCTCCCACACACACACACACACTACACACTGGCTGCGTCCCACACACCCACCATACACACTGGCTGCCTCCCACACACACACCATACACACTGGCTGCCTCCCACACACACACCATACACACTGGCTGCCTCCCACACACACACCATACACACTGGCTGCCTCACACACACACACCATACACACTGGCTGCCTCCCACACACACACCATACACACTGGCTGCCTCCCACACACACACCATACACACTGGCTGCCTCCCACACACACCATACACACTGGCTGCCTCCCACACACACACCATACACACTGGCTGCCTCCCACACACACACCATACACACTGGCTGCCTCCCACACACACACCATACACACTGGCTGCCTCCCACACACACACCATACACATACACACTGGCTGCCTCCCACACACACACCATACACACTGGCTGCCTCCCACACACACACACCATACACACTGGCTGCCTCCCACACACACACCATACACACTGGCTGCCTCCCACACACACACACCATACACACTGGCTGCCTCCCACACACACACACCATACACACTGGCTGCCTCCCACACACACACACCATACACACTGGCTGCCTCCCACACACACACACCATACACACTGGCTGCCTCCCACACACACACCATACACACTGGCTGCCTCCCACACACACCACCATACTCACTGGCTGCCTCCCACACACACACACCATACACACTGGCTGCCTCCCACACACACACACCATACACACTGGCTGCCTCCCACACACACACACATACACACTGGCTGCCTCCCACACACACACCATACACACTGGCTGCCTCCCACACACACACACCATACACACTGGCTGCCTCCCACACACACACACCATACACACTGGCTGCCTCCCACACACACACACCATACACACTGGCTGCCTCCCACACACACACCATACACACTGGCTGCCTCCCACACACACACACCATACACACTGGCTGCCTCCCACACACACACCATACACACTGGCTGCCTCCCACACACACACACCATACACACTGGCTGCCTCCCACACACACACCATACACACTGGCTGCCTCACACACACACACCATACACACTGGCTGCCTCCCACACACACACACCATACACACTGGCTGCCTCCCACACACACACCATACACACTGGCTGCCTCACACACACACACCATACACACTGGCTGCCTCCCACACACACACACATACACACTGGCTGCCTCCCACACACACATACCATACACACTGGGTGCCTCCCACACATACACCATACACACTGGCTGCCTCCCACACACACACCATACACACTGGCTGCCTCCCACACACACACACACACACCATACACACTGTCTGCCTCACACACACACACACCATACACACTGGCTGCCTCCCACACACACACACCATACACACTGGCTGCCTCCCACACACACCATACACACTGGCTGCCTCCCACACACACACACCATACACACTGGCTGCCTCCCACACACACACCATACACACTGGCTGCCTCCCACACACACACACCATACACACTGGCTGCCTCCCACACACACACCATACACACTGGCTGCCTCCCACACACACACACCATACACACTGGCTGCCTCCCACACACACACATACACACTGGCTGCCTCCCACACACACACACCATACACACTGGCTGCCTCCCACACACACACACCATACACACTGGCTGCCTCCCACACACACACACCATACACACTGGCTGCCTCCCACACACACACCATACACACTGGCTGCCTCCCACACACACACCATACACACTGGCTGCCTCCCACACACACACACCATACACACTGGCTGCCTCCCACACACACACACCATACACACTGGCTGACTCCCACACACAACATACACACTGGCTGCCTCCCACACATACACACTGGCTGCCTCCCACACACACACACTGGCTGCCTCCCACACACACACACCATACACACTGGCTGCCTCCCACACACACACACATACACAATGGCTGCCTCCCACACACACACCATACACACTGGCTGCCTCCCACACACACACATACACACTGGCTGCCTCCCACACACACACCATACACACTGGCTGCCTCCCACACACACACCATACACACTGGCTGCCTCCCACACACACACCATACACACTGGCTGCCTCCCACACACACACCATACACACTGGCTGCCTCCCACACACACACACCATACACACTGGCTGCCTCCCACACACACACACCATACACACTGGCTGCCTCCCACACACACACAATACACACTGGCTGCCTCCCACACACACTACATACTGTCTGGCTGCCTCCCACACACACACCATACACACTGGCTGCCTCCCACACACACACACACTGGCTGCCTCCCATACACACTGGCTGCCTCCCACACACACACCATACACACTGGCTGCCTCCCACACACACACCATACACACTGGCTGCCTCCCACACACACACAATACACACTGGCTGCCTCCCACACACACACCATACACACTGGCTGCCTCCCACACACACACCATACACACTGGCTGCCTCCCACACACACACCATACACACTGGCTGCCTCCCACACACACACCATACACACTGGCTGCCTCCCACACACACATACACACTGGCTGCCTCCCATACACACTGGCTGCCTCCCACACACACACCATACACATACACACTGGCTGCCTCCCACACACACACACCATACACACTGGCTGCCTCCCACACACACACCATACACACTGGCTGCCTCCCACACACACACACCATACACACTGGCTGCCTCCCACACACACACCATACACACTGGCTGCCTCCCACACACACACCCAACACACTGGCTGCCTCCCACACACACACACCATACACACTGGCTGCCTCCCACACACACACCATACACACTGGCTGCCTCCCACACACACACCATACACACTGGCTGCCTCCCACACACACACACCATACACACTGGCTGCCTCCCACACACACACCATACACACACACTGGCTGCCTCCCACACACACACCATACACACTGGCTGCCTCCCACACACACACCATACACACTGGCTGCCTCCCATACTCTCACTACATACACACTGGCTGCCTCCCACTCACACACCATACACACTGGCTGCCTCCCACACACACACCATACACACTGGCTGCCTCCCACACACACACCATACACACTGGCTGCCTCCCACACACACACCATACACACTGACTGCCTCCCACACACACACCATACACACTGGCTGCCTCCCACACACACACCATACACACTGGCTGCCTCCACACACTACACACTGGCTGCCTCCCACACACACACCATACACAATGGCTGCCTCCCACACACACACATACACATACACACTACACACTGGCTGCCTCCCACACACACACACCATACACACTGGCTGCCTCCCACACACACACACACACTGGCTGCCTCCCACACACACCCACCATACACACTGTCTGCCTCCCACACACACACACCATACACACTGGCTGCCTCCCACACACACACACCATACACACTGTCTGCCTCCCACACACACACCATACACACTGGCTGCCTCCCATACACACTGGCTGCCTCCCACACACACACACCATACACACTGGCTGCCTCCCACACACACACACCATACACACTGGCTGCCTCCCACACACACACCATACACACTGGCTGCCTCCCACACACACACACCATACACACTGGCTGCCTCCCACACACACACACACCATACACACTGGCTGCCTCCCACACACACACACCATACACACTGGCTGCCTCCCACACACACACCATACACACTGGCTGCCTCCCACACACACACCATACACACTGGCTGCCTCACACACACACACACCATACACACTGGCTGCCTCCCACACACACACACCATACACACTGGCTGCCTCCCACACACACACACCATACACACTGGCTGCCTCCCACACACACACCATACACACTGGCTGCCTCCCACACACACACACACCATACACACTGGCTGCCTCCCACACACACACACCATACACACTGGCTGCCTCCCACACACACACACCATACACACTGGCTGCCTCCCACACACACACCATACACACTGGCTGCCTCCCACACACACACCATACACACTGGCTGCCTCCCACACACACACCATACACACTGGCTGCCTCCCACACACACACACCATACACACTGGCTGCCTCCCACACACACACCATACACACTGGCTGCCTCCCACACACACACACCATACACACTGGCTGCCTCCCACACACACACCATACACACTGGCTGCCTCCCACACACACACACCATACACACTGGCTGCCTCCCACACACACACACCATACACACTGGCTGCCTCCCACACACACACACCATACACACTGGCTGCCTCCCACACACACACACCATACACACTGGCTGCCTCCCACACACACACACCATACACACTGGCTGCCTCCCACACACACACACCATACACACTGGCTGCCTCCCACACACACACACCATACACACTGGCTGCCTCCCACACACACACCATACACTCTGGCTGCCTCCCACACACACACCATACACACTGGCTGCCTCCCACACACACACACACACACCATACACACTGTCTGCCTCCCACACACACACCATACACACTGGCTGCCTCCCACACACACACCATACACACTGGCTGCCTCCCACACACACACCATACACACTGGCTGCCTCCCACACACACACACCATACACACTGGCTGCCTCCCACACACACACCATACACACTGGCTGCCTCCCACACACACACACCATACACACTGGCTGCCTCCCACACACACACACCATACACACTGGCTGCCTCCCACACACACACACCATACACACTGGCTGCCTCCCACACACACACACCATACACACTGGCTGCCTACCACACACTCACTAGATACACACTGGCTGCCTCCCACACACACACACCATACACACTGGCTGCCTCCCACACACACACACCATACACACTGGCTGCCTCCCACACACACACCATACACACTGGCTGCCTCCCACACACACACACCATACACACTGGCTGCCTCCCACACACACACACCATACACACTGGCTGCCTCCCACACACACACACCATACACACTGGCTGCCTCCCACACACACACCATACCATACACACTACACACTGGCTGCCTCCCACACACACACACATACACACTGGCTGCCTCCCACACACACACCACCATACACACTGGCTGCCTCCCACACACACACATACACACTGGCTGCCTCCCACACACACACACCATACACACTGGCTGCCTCCCACACACACACCACACATACACACTGGCTGCCTCCCACACACACACACCATACACACTGGCTGCCTCCCACACACACACCATACACACTGGCTGCCTCCCACACACACACACCATACACACTGGCTGCCTCCCACACACACACCATACACACTGGCTGCCTCCCACACACACATACACACTGGCTGCCTCCCATACACACTGGCTGCCTCCCACACACACACATACACATACACACTGGCTGCCTCCCACACACACACCATACACACTGGCTGCCTCACACACACACACCATACACACTGGCTGCCTCCCACACACACACACCATACACACTCGCTGCCTCCACACACACACATACACACTGGCTGCCTCCCACACACACACACCATACACACTGGCTGCCTCCCACACACACACATACACATACACACTGGCTGCCTCCCACACACACACACCATACACACTGGCTGCCTCCCACACACACACACACTGGCTGCCTCCCACACACACCCACGATACACACTGGCTGCCTCCCACACACACACAATACACACTGGCTGCCTCCCACACACACACACCATACACACTGGCTGCCTCCCACACACACACACAAACACCATACACACTACACACTGGCTGCCTCCCACCACACACACACACCATACACACTGGCTGCCTCCCACACACACACACCATACACACTGGCTGCCTCCCACACACACACACACACACACACTGGCTGCCTTCCACACACACACACCATACACACTGGCTGCCTCCCACACACACACACCATACACACTGGCTGCCTCCCACACACACACACACTACACACTCGCAGCCCCCCACACACACACACACTGGCTGCCTCCCACACACACACCATACACACTGGCTGCCTCCCACACACACACATACACACTGGCTGCCTCCCATACACACTGGCTGCCTCCCACACACACACACCATACACACTGGCTGCCTCCCACACACACACCCACCATACACACTGGCTGCCTCCCACACACACACACCATACACACTGGCTGCCTCCCACACACACACACCATACACACTGGCTGCCTCCCACACACACACCATACACACTGGCTGCCTCCCACACACACACACCATACACACTGGCTGCCTCCCACACACACACACCATACACACTGGCTGCCTCCCACACACACACACCATACACACTGGCTGCCTCCCACACACACCATACACACTGGCTGCCTCCCACACACACACACCATACACACTGGCTGCCTCCCACACACACACACCATACACACTGGCTGCCTCCCACACACACACACACCATACACACTGGCTGCCTCCCACACACACACACCATACACACTGGCTGCCTCCCACACACACACACACCATACACACTGGCTGCCTCCCACACACACACCATACACACTGGCTGCCTCCCACACACACACCATACACACTGGCTGCCTCCCACACACACACACCATACACACTGGCTGCCTCCCACACACACACACCATACACACTGGCTGCCTCCCACACACACACCATACACACTGGCTGCCTCCCACACACACACACCATACACACTGGCTGCCTCCCACACACACACACCATACACACTGGCTGCCTCCCACACACACACACCATACACACTGGCTGCCTCCCACACACACACATACACACTGGCTGCCTCCCATACACACTGGCTGCCTCCCACACACACACACCATACACACTGGCTGCCTCCCACACACACACACCATACACACTGGCTGCCTCCCACACACACACACCATACACACTGGCTGCCTCCCACACACACACACCATACACACTGGCTGCCTCCCACACACACACACCATACACACTGGCTGCCTCCCACACACACACACCATACACACTGGCTGCCTCCCACACACACACACCATACACACTGGCTGCCTCCCACACACACACACCATACACACTGGCTGCCTCCCACACACACACACCATACACACTGGCTGCCTCCCACACACACACCATACACTGGCTGCCTCCCACACACACACACCATACACACTGGCTGCCTCCCACACACACACACCATACACACTGGCTGCCTCCCACACACACACACCATACACACTGGCTGCCTCCCACACACACACACCATACACACTGGCTGCCTCCCACACACACACACCATACACACTGGCTGCCTCCCACACACACACACCATACACACTGGCTGCCTCCCACACACACACACCATACACACTGGCTGCCTCCCACACACACACACACACACACACACACACACACACACCATACACACTGGCTGCCTCCCACACACACACACCATACACACTGGCTGCCTCCCACACACACACACCATACACACTGGCTGCCTCCCACACACACACCATACACACTGGCTGCCTCCCACACACACACACCATACACACTGGCTGCCTCCCACACACACACCATACACACTGGCTGCCTCCCACACACAATACACACTGGCTGCCTCCCACACACACACCATACACACTGGCTGCCTCCCACACACACACACCATACACACTGGCTGCCTCCCACACACACACCATACACACTGGCTGCCTCCCACACACACACACACTGGCTGCCTCCCATACACACTGGCTGCCTCCCACACACACACACCATACACACTGTCTGCCTCCCACACACACCCACCATACACACTGTCTGCCTCCCACACACACCCACCATACACACTGTCTGCCTCCCACACACACACACACACCATACACACTGGCTGCCTCCCACACACACACACCATACACACTGGCTGCCTCCCACACACACACACCATACACACTGGCTGCCTCCCACACACACACCATACACACTGGCTGCCTCCCACACACACACCATACACACTGGCTGCCTCCCACACACACACACACCATACACACTGGCTGCCTCCCACACACACACCACACTGGCTGCCTCCCACACACACACCATACACACTGGCTGCCTCCCACACACACACCATACACACTGGCTGCCTCCCACACACACACCATACACACTGGCTGCCTCCCACACACACACACCATACACACTGGCTGCCTCCCACACACACACCATACACACTGGCTGCCTCCCACACACACCATACACACTACACACTGGCTGCCTCCCACACACACACACATACACACTGGCTGCCTCCCACACACACACCATACACACTGGCTGCCTCCCACACACACACCATACACACTGGCTGCCTCCCACACACACACCATACACACTGGCTGCCTCCCACACGCACACACATACACACTGGCTGCCTCCCACACACACACCATACACACTGGCTGCCTCCCACACACACACCATACACACTGGCTGCCTCCCACACACACACCATACACACTGGCTGCCTCCCACACACACACACCATACACACTGGCTGCCTCCCACACACACACACACACACACCACACACTGGCTGCCTCCCACACACACACCATACACACTGGCTGCCTCCCACACACTACACACTGCTGCCTCCCACACACACACCATACACACTGGCTGCCTCCCACACACACACCATACACACTGGCTGCCTCCCACACACACACCATACACACTGGCTGCCTCCCACACACACACCATACACACTGGCTGCCTCCCACACACACACCATACACACTGGCTGCCTCCCACACACACACCATACACACTGGCTGCCTCCCACACACACACCATACACACTGGCTGCCTCCCACACACACACCATACACACTGGCTGCCTCCCACACACACACCATACACACTGGCTGCCTCCCACACACACACCATACACACTGGCTGCCTCCCACACACACACCATACACACTGGCTGCCTCCCACACACACACCATACACACTGGCTGCCTCCCACACACACACCATACACACTGGCTGCCTCCCACACACACACCATACACACTGGCTGCCTCCCACACACACACCACACTGGCTGACTGCCAGACACACACCATACACACTGGCTGCCTCCCACACACACACCATACACACTGGCTGCCTCCCACACACACACCATACACACTGGCTGCCTCCCACACACACACCATACACACTGGCTGCCTCCCACACACACACCATACACACTGGCTGCCTCCCACACACACACACCATACACACTGGCTGCCTCCCACACACACACCATACACACTGGCTGCCTCCCACACACACACCATACACACTGGCTGCCTCCCACACACACACCATACACACTGGCTGCCTCCCACACACACACCATACACACTGGCTGCCTCCCACACACACACACACACACCATACACACTGGCTGCCTCCCACACACACACACCATACACACTGGCTGCCTCCCACACACACACCATACACACTGGCTGCCTCCCACACACACACCATACACACTGGCTGCCTCCCACACACACACCATACACACTGGCTGCCTCCCACACACACACCATACACACTGGCTGCCTCCCACACACACACCATACACACTGGCTGCCTCCCACACACACACCATACACACTGGCTGCCTCCCACACACACACAATACACACTGGCTGCCTCCCCCACACACACACCATACACACTGGCTGCCTCCCACACACACACACCATACACACTGGCTGCCTCCCACACACACACCATACACACTGGCTGCCTCCCACACACACACCATACACACTGGCTGCCTCCCACACACACACCATACACACTGGCTGCCTCCCACACACACACCATACACACTGGCTGCCTCCCACACACACACACCATACACACTGGCTGCCTCCCACACACACACCATACACACTGGCTGCCTCCCACACACACACACCATACACACTGGCTGCCTCCCACACACACACCATACACACTGGCTGCCTCCCACACACACACCATACACACTGGCTGCCTCCCACACACACACACAATACTCACTGGCTGACTCCCACACACACACCATACACACTGGCTGCCTCCCACACACACACACACTGGCTGCCTGCCACACACACACCATACACACTGGCTGCCTCCCACACACACACCATACACACTGGCTGCCTCCCACACACACACCATACACACTGGCTGCCTCCCACACACACACACAACAGACACACTACACACTGGCTGCGTCCCACACACACACACCATACACACTGGCTGCCTCCCACACACACACCATACACACTGGCTGCCTCCCACACACACACCATACACACTGGCTGCCTCCCACACACACACCATACACACTGGCTGCCTCCCACACACACACACCATACACACTGGCTGCCTCCCACACACACACATACACATACACACTGGCTGCCTCCCACACACACACCATACACACTGGCTGCCTCCCACACACACACACCATACACACTGGCTGCCTCCCACACACACACCATACACACTGGCTGCCTCCCACACACACACACAATACACACTGGCTGCCTCACACACACACACACACACACACACTGGCTGCCTCCCACACACACACACACACACTGGCTGCCTCCCACACACACACCATACACACTGGCTGCCTCCCACACACACACACCATACACACTGGCTGCCTCCCACACACACACCATACACACTGGCTGCCTCCCACACACACACCATACACACTGGCTGCCTCCCACACACACCATACACACTGGCTGCCTCCCACACACACACCATACACACTGGCTGCCTCCCACACACACACCATACACACTGGCTGCCTCCCACACACACACACCATACACACTGGCTGCCTCCCACACACACACCATACACACTGGCTGCCTCCCACACACACACACCATACACACTGGCTGCCTCCCACACACACACCATACACACTGGCTGCCTCCCACACACACACACACCATACACACTGGCTGCCTCCCACACACACACCATACACACTGGCTGCCTCCCACACACACACCATACACACTGGCTGCCTCCCACACACACACACCATACACACTGGCTGCCTCCCACACACACACCATACACACTGGCTGCCTCCCACACACACACCATACACACTGGCTGCCTCCCACACACACACCATACACACTGGCTGCCTCCCACAAACACCATACACACTGGCTGCCTCCCACACACACACCATACACACTGGCTGCCTCCCACACACACACCATACACACTGGCTGCCTCCCACACACACACCATACACACTGGCTGCCTCCCACACACACACACCATACACACTGGCTGCCTCCCACACACACACCATACACACTGGCTGCCTCCCACACACACACCATACACACTGGCTGCCTCCCACACACACACCATACACACTGGCTGCCTCACACACACACACCATACACACTGGCTGCCTCCCACACACACACCATACACACTGGCTGCCTCACACACACACACCATACACACTGGCTGCCTCCCACACACACACACCATACACACTGGCTGCCTCCCACACACACACACCATACACACTGGCTGCCTCCCACACACACACCATACACACTGGCTGCCTCCCACACACACACCATACACACTGGCTGCCTCACACACACACACCATACACACTGGCTGCCTCACACACACACACCATACACACTGGCTGCCTCCCACACACACACCATACACACTGGCTGCCTCACACACACACACCATACACACTGGCTGCCTCCCACACACACACCCTACACACTGGCTTCCTCACACACACACACACCATACACACTGGCTGCCTCCCACACACACACACCATACACACTGGCTGCCTCCCACACACACACCATACACACTGGCTGCCTCCCACACACACACACACCATACACACTGGCTGCCTCCCACACACACACCATACACACTGGCTGCCTCCCACACACACACACACCATACACACTGGCTGCCTCCCACACACACACCATACACACTGGCTGCCTCCCACACACACACACCATACACACTGGCTGCCTCCCACACACACACACCATACACACTGGCTGCCTCCCACACACCCATCATACACACTGGTTGCCTCCCACACACCCACCATACACACTGGCTGCCTCCCACACACACACCACACACACTGGCTGCCTCCCACACACCCACCATATACACTGGCTGCCTCCCACACACCCACCATACACACTGGCTGCCTCCCACACACCCACCATACACACTGGCTGCCTCACACACACACCATACACACTGGCTGCCTCCCACACACCCACCATACACACTGGCTGCCTCCCACACACCCACCATACACACTGGCTGCCTCCCACACACCCACCATACACACTGGCTGCCTCCCACACACCCACCATACACACTGGCTGTCTCTCACACACCCACCATATACACTGGCTGCCTCCCACACACCCACCATACACACTGGCTGTCTCTCACACACCCACCATACACACTGGCTGCCTCCCACACACACACCATACACACTGGCTGCCTCCCACACACCCACCATACACACTGGCTGCCTCCCACACACACACCATACACACTGGCTGCCTCCCACACTCCCACCATACACACTGGCTGCCTCCCACACTCCCACCATACACACTGGCTGCCTCCCACACTCCCACCATACACACTGGCTGCCTCCCACACTCCCACCATACACACTGGCTGCCTCCCACACTCCCACCATACACACTGGCTGCCTCCCACACTCCCACCATACACACTGGCTGCCTCCCACACTCCCACCATACACACTGGCTGCCTCCCACACTCCCACCATACACACTGGCTGCCTCACACACTCCCACCATACACACTGGCTGCCTCCCACACTCCCACCATACACACTGGCTGCCTCACACACTCCCACCATACACACTGGCTGCCTCCCACACACCCACCATACACACTGGCTGCCTCCCACACACCCACCATACACACTGGCTGCCTCCCACACACCCACCATACACACTGGCTGCCTCCCACACTCCCACCATATACGCTGGCTGCCTCCCACACACCCACCATACACACTGGCTGCCTCCCACACACCCACCATACACACTGGCTGCCTCCCACACACCCAGCATACACACTGGCTGCCTCCCACACACCCACCATACACACTAGCTGCCTCACACACACACCCACCATACACACTGGCTGCCTCCCACACACACAAAACACACACGAGACACGGGGGTAAAAACACAGTGAGCTCATATGGTGATGTAGCAAGTAGTTGTTGGTGGCAGCCGTCTGTCTCCCTTGATCTCTTTGACCAAGTTTTTCATGTATGGGGAGCAGAGTGTAGGGGTGTATGGTAGTGACCGTGTATGGTAATGGCGGGGTATGGTAGTGGCAATGGATGGTAGTGGCGCTGTATGTTAGTGGTGTTGTATGTTAGTGGCGCTGTATGTTAGTGGTGTTGTATGGTAGTGGTGTTGTATGTTAGTGGCGCTGTATGTTAGTGGTGTTGTATGGTAGTGGTGTTGTATGGTAGTGGCGTTGTATGGTAGTGGCGTTGTATGGTAGTGGTGTTGTGTGGTAGTGGCGTTGTATGGTAGTGGCATTGTATTGCAGTGTGTGTGTATATATCCAACAGTATCCTCGTCACTTTATTCCTGACTTCGTGCTCCCTTTTATACGTACTAAGCTATTAAGAGCTCTTGGCTGGGTGCGGCTTCCAGCTTCTCTTTGACCAGTTAGGTAGCACTCCAGGGTGGCACCGCAAGGTGGCCCTCCCCCCAAGGTAGCATCCCAAGGTGGACCGCAAGGCGGTTCCCCAAGGTGGCCCCCCAAGGTAGCACGGCAAAATGGCACTGCAAAGTGACCCCCGAAGGTGCCTCCTCCAAAGTAGCACGGCAAGGTGGCACTCCATGGTGGCATTCGAAGGTTGCACCTCAAGGTGTCACCCCAAGGTGGCACCTTAAGGCGGCACCCCAGTGTAACACCCCAGGGTAACACCCCAGTGTAACACCCCAGGGTAACACCCCAGGGTAACACCCCAGTGTAACACCCCAGGGTAGCACCATCTTTTGGGTTCCTCTTACATATTCACTTATGTTTACAATAAATATAATCATAGAAATTATTAAATGACAAATTTTCGTCCTTGTACCGTAGTACATTACGGAGCACTGAGATATTAACTCCAGCCTCCTAGACCTGATCTGGGAGTCAAGTACATTAACACGTTACGTCACGCTAACAAGTTACGTCACACTAAAACGTTACGTCACACTAACACTACGTTACGTATAATACTAGGATTTTTTTTTTTTTGAATTTTGGCTGCCTCATGTGAAACGTCTGCTCAAGACAGTACTATATGGAGCAAAAAAAATATAAAGACCATTTACAAAACCTGTGCACCAAGGAAGAAGTGAAGCTACTGACAGAGGTCACGGTGGAGCTTGCGAAGCAACACAAGAAACTCATCACAGGAGCCGCGACTCAACCAGAAGCTGAAATAAAATCTCTAAACCTGGGCTGGTAGGCCTCCGGAAGTGCTACTAAAAAATATCTGTGTCATATTCTGAACTTTACCGTCATTTAGCCCGTTACCTCATATAACTTGTTCCTTCTTTCTTATGTTCTTATTAACACTATCAGCGTCGTGCATCAGTCAGAATTATTTAATTTGTTCAGTTCATTTATTGTAAGCAGTTTATTTATTTAGCAAAAGTATCAAGATGTTAACATTATAGGAAACAAATTAATTAAATAATTCCATGTATATATATATATATATATATATATATATATATATATATATATATATATATATATATATATATATATATATATATATATATGCAAGGAATTCGCGAGAGCATGCGAAATATACACAAACACTGATCTCCTTCAGCCAGAGATCAGTGTTTATATATATATATATATATATATATATATATATATATATATATATATATATATATATATATATATATATATATATATATATATATATATGCTTAAAAATTCGCAAACAAGCGAAATTATTTACAAACATTGTCTCTACGTCCACAGCAGGACTCGAACCTGCTAGCTCTGTATCAGAGTCCACAGAACTTTACCACTGAGCTACGTAGACCCGCAATAAGTATGGGCGCTTAGCTCATGGGGTATGGGGAAACATCGCTTAGCTTCGTCTAAGCGTCCATACTTATCGTGGGTCTAGCTCTGTGGTAAAGTACTGTGTACTCTGATACAGAGTTAACAGGTTCGAGTCCTGCTTCCTTCAGGAAGAAGGAAGATGAGGAGAGTTAATAGAGAAGATGTGAAGGTAGGAAATCGATTCTCTCTTCTCCAAGACGAGTGTACTTCAGTGGTTAGTGAGGTTGAAGGTACCACTGATTCCCCTGCTAATCAAGGTAAGAATATTTTAATAGTAGGCGATTCTCAAATAAGATATATGGACCGTGCATTTTGTAACAGAGACAGAAAGGTCAGACAGAGAGTGTGCCTTCGTGGAGCTGGTGTTGTTGACATAGTCAGCAGGTCGGATAATATTATGGCAGGTAATGGGAACAAGCCCATTATCTGTCTTAGTGCTGGGGGTAATTACACTGGGAAGGGCAGGAAAGAGGAGCCGCTGGATAAGTACAGGTCAGCCATAGAAGTAGTTAGGTCTAAGGGAGGGATCCCAGTCATATGTAGCATCTTGCCTAGAAAGGGAGTGGGCAATGAATGGATGTCTAGGGCAATTAGTATAAATTGCTGGCTAGACAGGTACTGCAAGGCACTTGCAATCCCATTCATTGATAACTGGGACCTATTCTTTGGCAAACATGATATGTATGCAGGGGATGGGGTTCATCTCTCTGGGGATGGAGTGGTTGCATTAGCCAATTCGATTGAGAGGGTAATTGATGACTTGTCTAGGAATTTAAACTGATAGATTATAGAGGTATGGGTGTTTGTGGGGAAACAATCAGGCTGCGGCATTAGGGTTAAAAACAGCAGTTATTACCGGGATACTTCAGGGATATGTTTAAAAGACAATATTCAAAATAAAGTTGTTAGTAATGGCAAATCAATTGATCAACAAAGAGACATAGTAGAGGGCAATGAGTGACTAGCTCCCTTAAGGTTTACTATACAAATAGTAGGAGTCTAAGAAATAAGATAGATGAGCTAAGATTACTTGCAAGTGTAGGTAATATAGATATGACTGGTATAACAGACTTGGTTCAACCTGAAAGATAGAGAAATCCCTTCTGAATGCAACATAAAGAGTTATAAACTATTCCACACTGATTGGGACAACAGGAAGGGTGGTGGAGTGGCGATGTATGTCAGAAAAAATTTAAATTGTTGTCTTAGACATGATATAAGATTAGAAACATCGAACACAGAATCTGTTTGGCTACAGTTTCTCGAGGGACGTGACAAATTAATTTTGGATGTGTTTTATAGGCTCCCAAACCTTGATAGGGAGGGCAGTAAGCTGTTATGGGACGAAATTCATAAGGCATCCAGATATGAAAATGTTGTGATAATGGGAGATTTTAACTTTAGACAAATTGATTGGAACAATATGACAGGAAATCTTGAGTCTAGTGACTTTCTTGATACGGTTCAGGATTGCTTTTTAGAACAGGTTGTGACAGAACCAACTAGAGAAAACAATCTGCTTGACTTGGTTCTTGCCAACAAAGATTCACTAATTAATAATCTTGAGGTTAATGATGAGCTTGGGGAAAGTGATCACAAATCACTTAGTTTCAATATATCATGGAATTACCCAGATAACTGCAATCAAATCTCTGTCCCAAATTTTCGCTTGGCCGACTTCATGGGACTGAAAAATTACCTGGGTGGGCTAAATTGGGATGTCCTGACTATGGGTCAGGTAGGTGATCTTGGTTGCCAATATGACGTTTTTCAGAGCATAGTTCTAGCTGCCCAGACAACTTTTGTTCCGAGTAGGGAAATTAGATCTAACAAATTTGATCCCAAATGGATGAACATTAGATTAAAATATCTCATTGGACAAAAGAAAGGCATATATAGGCGTATCAAAAGAGGGGATGGGCAGTTAAGAAATCAGTATATTCAGTTAAAGAGAGAAATAAAGAAAGGAATAAGAAAAGCGAAAAGGGATTCAAAGACTAACCTAAAAGGGTTCTTTCAGGTATACAGAAGTAAGATTAGGGACAAGATTGGCCCACTTAAGAGTAACTCTGGTCAGATCACTGACAGTGATAAGGATATGTGTGAAATTCTCAATACCTACTTCCTCTCAGTTTTCACCCAGGAAAATACTAGCGATATTCCTGAAATAATAGATTATGTAGAACAGGATGATAATAAACTATGTAAGATTGCGGTAACTAGTGACATGGTCCTCAGACAAATAGAGAAACTAAAACCTAACAAATCCCCAGGTCCTGATGAACTGTTTGCAAGGGTGTTAAAGGAGTGTAAAGAGGAACTTAGCATACCTTTGGCTAATCTTTTTAACATATCACTACAAACTGGCATAGTGCCTGATAAGTGGAAAATGGCAAATGTAATACCTATTTACAAGGCAGGTGACAGGTCCTTGGCTTCGAACTATAGATCAATAAACCTTACCTCCATAGTGGGAAAATTTATGGAATCAATAATTGCCTAAGCAATTCGTAGCCATCTTGATAGGCACAGATTGATTAATGAATCTCAACACGGTTTTACAAAGGGGCGTTCCTGTCTTACGAATTTGCTGACTTTTTTCACTAAGGTGTTTGAGGAGGTAGATCATGGTAATGAATATGATATTGTGTATATGGACTTCAGTAAGGCTTTCGATAAAGTTCCACACCAGAGTCTATTGAGGAAACTTAAGGCACAAGGAATAGGAGGAGAATTTTTTTCCTGGGTAGAGGCATGGCTAACAAATAGGCAGCAGAGAGTTTGCATAAATGGGGAGAAATCAGAATGGGGGCACGTCACAAGCGGTGTTCCTCAGGGGTCAGTGTTGGGCCCGTTGTTGTTCACAATTTACATAAACGACATAGATGCGGGAATAAATAGCTACATAAGCAAATTTGCTGATGTTACCAAATAGGCCGTCCAATTCATTCTAATGAGGACATTAGAGCACTCCAGGATGATTTGAATAGACTGATGCAATGTTCGGAGAAGTGGCAGATGCAGTTTAATATTGACAAATGTAAAATTCTAAATGTTGGACAGGTAAATAACCATGCCACATATAAACTAAATAATGTAGATCTTAATATTACTGATTGCGAAAAGGATTTAGGGGTTCTGGTCAGCAGTAATCTAAAATCAAGACAACAGTACATAGTGTTCACAATAAAGCTAACAGAATTTTTGGCTTCCTATCTAGAAGTATAAATAATAGAAGTCCTCAGGTTGTTCTTCAACTCTATATATCCTTGGTTAGGCCTCATTTAGACTATGCTGCTCAGTTCTGGTCACCGTATTACAGAATGGATATAAATGCTCTGGAAAACGTACAGAGGAGGATGACAAAGATGATCCCATGTATCAAAAATCTTCCCTATGAGGATAGACTGAGGGCCCTGAATCTGCACTCTCTCGAAAGGCGTAGAATTAGGGGGATATGATCGAGGTGTATAAACGGAAAACAAAAATAAATAAAGGGGATGTAAATAGAGTGCTGAAAATTTCCAGCCAAGACATGACTCGCAGCAATGGTTTCAAGCTGGAAAAATTCAGATTCAGGGAGGATATAGGAAAACACTGGTTTGGTAATAGAGTTGTGGATGAGTGGAACAAACTCCCGAGTACAGTTATTCAGGCTAAAACGTTGTGTAGTTTTAAAAATAGGTTAGATAAATACATGAGTGGGTGTGGGTGGGTGTGAGTTGGACCTGAGTAGCTTGTGCATCTGGGTCTGGTGCCGTGGTCCTTCCTTGAGTGGAGGTGACCAGACTGGGTGGGTCATTGGGCTAATCAGGGGGGGTGGGTCATTGGGCTTATCGGGGGGGACATGGACCTGCTTCCCATGGGTCAGTAGGCCTGTTGCAGTGTTCCTTCTTTCTTATGTTCTTATATATATATATATATATATATATATATATATATATATATATATATATATATATATATATATATATATATATATATATATATATATATATATATAGAATATCCTCCCGTACCCAATGACACCAATCAAACCCAGCCCATCCCACTCATATATTTGTCCAATCTCTAACGCCACCCAAGGTCCTAGCCTCGATCACCCTACTCGGGAGATTGTTCCACGCATCCACAAGTCTGTTAGAAAACCAGTACTTACCTATGTCCTTTCTAAATCTAAATTTATCCAACTTAAATCCATTATTTCTGGTTCTTACCTTGTTCGACACCCTCAGTACTTTATTAATATCACCTTTGTATATACCCATCATCCACACACACACACACACACACACACACACACACACACACACACACACACACACACACACACACACACACGAAGAGGCGGGGCCAGGAGCTACGACTCGACCCCTGCAACCACAAATAGGTGAGTACAAATAGGTGAGTACACACACACACACACACACACCGTCTAACCCCTCCCATCTACCTCCCTCCCTCCAATAACCATCCTCCCCCTCCCCCATAACCATCCATCCCCTCTCTCCCTCAAACCATCTAATCCCCTTCCCCAACTATCTCTACCCCTCCAATAACCATCCTCCCCCTCCCCCACAACCATCCATCCCCCCTCCTCCTAGCCATCTATTCCCCTCCCCCATACCACCCGTCCCCCCTTCTGTGGGGCAACGGGGGAACCTAGAACCAGGATGAGGACAAGGGGCTCCAAGGACGAATCTGGGAGGGAGGAATGGGAGGTAGAGCTCAAAAAAAGGGAGGAAGACTGGGGAAGGAGACTAGATGAGCTGGAAAGGAAGATGGAATAGAGGTTAGCAGCAGAATGCAGAAGGTGGAAGCAACAGGCCACAGCAGCAGAAATCAAGATAGAGAGATTAGAAGAGGAGCTGAGACATCTGAAACAGCACAGAGACAAAGATATTACAGAAGTAGCATCGGCAATGGCTACATCAAACACAGACAACAGGTCTGAAGGAAGCATGGAAACTAAACTGTATGCAGAGGTCCTGTCAAACCCACATGGGGCCAAAACAAAGGCAGGGAGCACACTAGGACAGAATGAGAGGTTGGAAGACATTGGAAGAACTAGGACATGTGCAAGGACCTTACCAGATACCTGTGGGGGCCAGGAACAGGTGAGCAGGAAGGACAAACCAAGGAGCATAGGGGCCATAACTAGGGAAGGGACTGAAGGAAGGAACACTCCACGGGAAGAAACTAAAACACATCAGAGGATGCAATGGGAGTCACAGTGGGAGGTGGAAAGGGAGAGATCCGTGTTTGTCTATGGGCTAGACGAAGCTAAAGGGGAAACTTATGATGAAAGAAAGCAGGAGGAGAAAAAAGCGATTGAAGATATCATGAAGATGATAGGCGAGGGGGACATGACCCAGGTGGCAAATTTTCGGAGAATTGGGTGGTTCACAAAGAAAAGGAATCGGCCTCTCAAAGTAATTTTCAAGGCAGAATCAACCCGAACCATGATCCTGCAGGAGAAAGCACGGCTGAGAGGCAAGCAGGAGTTCTGGAGTGTGTACCTCGATCGAGACAGAACACAGGACGAAAGGAAGACGATGAAAGAGAGAGATCAAAAACGAAAGGAGAAATGGGAGGAAATGAAAAAGGAGAGCAGAATAACCCAGGATCAAATGGAAGGACAAGCACACCCCCCAGAAACACCTGCAGAAGGACTCCAGCCACGACACCCCCAAGGCAACTGAACAATCCAAACCAACCATCACACACCGATCCCTCTGTTTCCACCCCCCGCACCACAGTTACAGTATTAGAACAGAAGTTGAAGGTTTGGTACACAAATGCAGATGGATTAACGAATAAACATGAGGAATGGCAAGAAAGAATCAATGAGAAGTCCCCAGACATCATAGCAGTTACAGAAACAAAACTCACGGAGACAGTAACAGATGCAATCTTCCCACTAGGATACCAGATCATGAGGAAAGATAGAAGGGGCAGGGGGGGAGGTGGGGTTGCTCTGCTCGTAAAAAACAGATGGAAATTCGAGAAAATAGAAGGCATAGATGAGACGGGAGAAAGAGACTACATAGCAGGTACACTTCAGTCTGGGGAACACAAAGTGGTCATTGCAGTGATGTATAATCCACCACAGAACTGCAGGAGGCCAAGAGAGGAATATGAAGAGAGCAACAGAGCAATGGTGGACACACTTGCTGAGGTGGCAAGAAGAGCTCATTCCAGCAGAGCAAAGTTGCTGGTTATGGGGGATTTCAACCACAGGGAGATCGACTGGGAAAACCTGGAGCCACATGGGGGTCCCGATACATGGAGAGCCAGGATGCTGGACGTGGTGCTGGAAAACCTCATGCACCAACATGTTAAGGACACTACCAGAGTGAGAGGGGAGGATGAACCAGCAAGATTGGACCTTGTGTTCACCCTGGGCAGCTCAGACATTGAGGACATCAAGTATGAGAGTCCCCTAGGAGCTAGCGACCACGTAGTTCTGTGCTTTGAATACATAGTAGAGCTGCAAGTGGAGAGAATAACAGGAGTTGAATGGGAAAAGCCTGACTATAAAAGAGGGGACTACATAGGGTTGAAGAACTTCCTGCGGGAGGTCCAGTGGGACAGAGAACTGGCAGGAAAGCCAGTAAATGAAATGATGGAATATGTAACAACAAAATGCAAGGAGGCAGTGGAAAAGTTTATTCCCAAGGGCAACAGTAACAACGGGAAGACCAGCACGAGCCCCTGGTTTACCCGACGGTGTAAGGAGGCAAAAACAAAGTGCAATAGAGAACGGAAAAAGTACAGAAGGCAGAGAACACACGAAAATAGGGAGATCAGTCGCAGAGCCAGGAATGAGTATGCACAGGTAAGGAGGGAGGCCCAGCGACAGTATGAAAATTACATAGCATCGAGAATCAAGACTGACCCGAAACTGTTGTATAGCCACATCAGGAGGAAGACAACAGTCAAAGACCAGGTGATCAGATTAAGGACAGAAGGTGGAGAACTCACAAGAAATGATCAGGAGGTATGTGAGGAGCTGAACAGGAGATTTAAGGAAGTTTTTACAGTAGAGACAGGAAGGGCTGTGGGAAGACAGCACAGAAGGGAACATCAAGAGGGAATATACCAACAAGTGTTGGATGACATACGAACAACTGAGGAGGAGGTGAAGAAGCTCTTAAGTGACCTTGACACCTCAAAGGCGATGGGACCAGACAACATCTCCCCATGGGTCCTTAGAGAAGGAGCAGAGATGCTGTGCGTGCCTCTAACCACAATCTTCAACACATCCCTTGAAACTGGGCAACTACCTGAGAAATGGAAGACAGCTAATGTAGTCCCCATATTTAAGAAAGGAAACAGAAACGAGGCACTAAACTACAGACCTGTGTCTCTGACATGTATTGTGTGCAAAGTCATGGAGAAGATTATCAGGAGGAGAGTGGTCGAACACCTGGAAAGGAACAAAATTATAAATGAAAACCAGCATGCGTTTTCCTAGACTGCAGGAAGGCCTTTGACACAGTTCCCCACAAGAGATAAGTGCAGAAGCTGGAGGATCAGGCGCATGTAAAAGGGAGGGCACTGCAATGGATAAGGGAATACCTGACAGGGAGGCAGCAACGAGTCATGGTACGTGAAGAGGTATCACAGTGGGCGCCTGTTACGAGCGGGGTCCCACAGGGGTCAGTTCTAGGACCAGTGCTATTTTTGATATATGTGAACGACATGATGGAAGGAATAGACTCTGAAGTGTCCCTGTTCGCAGATGACGTGAAGTTGATGAGAAGAATTAAATCGGACGAGGATGAGGCAGGACTGCAAAGAGACCTGGACAGGCTGGACATGTGATCCAGTAACTGGCTTCTCGAATTCAATCCAGCCAAATGCAAAGTCATGAAGATTGGGGAGGGGCAAAGAAGACCGCAGACAGAGTATAGGCTAGGTGGACAAAGACTACAGACCTCACTCAGGGAGAAAGACCTTGGGGTGACCATAACACCGAGCACATCATCGGAGGCACACATTAACCAAATAACTGCTGCAGCATACGGGCGCCTGGCAAACCTGAGAATAGCGTTCCGATACCTTAATAAGGAATCGTTCAAGACACTGTACACTGTGTATGTTAGGCCCATACTGGAGTATGCAGCACCAGTCTGGAACCCACACCTGGTCAAGCACGTCAAGAAGCTAGAGAAAGTACAAAGGTTTGCAACAAGGCTAGTCCCAGAGCTCAAGGGAATGTCGTACGAGGAAAAGTTAAGGGAAATCGGACTGACGACACTGGAGGACAGAAGGGTCAGGGGAGACATGATAACGACATACAAGATACTGCGGGGAATAGACAAGGTGGACAGAGATAGGATGTTCCAGAGAGGGGACACAGGGACAAGGGGTCACAACTGGAAGCTGAAGACTCAGACGAGTCACAGGGACGTTAGGAAGTATTTCTTCAGTCATAGAGTTGTCAGCAAGTGGAATAGCCTAGCAAGTGAAGTAGTGGAGGCAGGAACCATACATAGTTTTAAGAAGAGGTATGACAAAGCTCAGGAAGCAGAGAGAGAGGACCCAGTAGCGATCAGTGAAGAGGCGGGGCCAGGAGCTGAGTCTCGACCCCTGCAACCACAATTAGGTGAATTAGGTGAGTACACACACACACACACACACACACACACACATATATATATATATATATATATATATATATATATATATATATATATATATATATATATATATATATATATATATATATATTATATGGTCCAGTGGTGGAGAATATAGCCTCAACAATGCTTCAGGAAAGGATAGAGCCCTCCTAGCAGTAAGAGCTCCTCATGCAGGGGACTGCCATTTGGCTGTTCCCAACTCCTCCCTTGGCACACGTCTCGACCCACCGACCATCCACATCTGTGTTGCCCTTTCCCTTGCCTCCCCTGTTCTCGTCGAACACAAAATGTATTTGTGGCAGTGAATCGGCAGACCGATTCAGGTATCATGGTCTTGTATGCCGTAGATCCGAGAGAAAAAATGCAGGGCACAAAGAAGTTAATAACATCACCAAGAGGAGCCTCACAACAGCCGGATGCCCAACAATAAGGGAGCCACCACAACTATGTAGGTCTGATGGTAACCAGGCATGTCCAGCTGGTAATACCTTCAAGCCTGGACAGACGGCAAGCAAGTGGTGTGGAACTACACATATACGTCCATAATGGCTGATATCTATATCCAATACACCAGGGGGCAAGGAGGGGCAGCTGCCATCTTCAAGGAGCCCCAAAGTCTAGAAAAGAAGGGGAACTTGCCCATCATTATATGTTTGTTCCCACCGGCTCAGAGACCCTTGGCCCAAGTGGAAAGAGTGCATCTAAGTTCCTCAGAGAGCTAGGTAAAATACTTATCAGGTTAACTAGGGATCCCAAAACAGCTAGTTTACTATGCCAGCGACTCAACTCTGAGGAACTTGATGAGATTTTCGCATTGTGATCTGTGATAAAAAATGTAGCAATATGTACTTGAAATGTATTCCTTAACCCTCATGTACAGTACATGTCATCTTTGTACCAGCAATGTATCCATTAAGTCTTGTGTACCCGGAGTATACCTGGAGAGGGTTTCTGGGGTCAACGCCCCCGCTGTCCGGTCTAAGACCAGGCCTCGTGGTGGATCAGGGGTTAATCAACCAGGCTGTTACTGCTGACCGCACGTACACCGACGTACGAACCACAGCCCGGCTGATCAGGTACTGACTTTAGGTGCCTGTCCAGTGCCTTCTTGAAGACAGCCAGAGGTCTACTGGTAATCCTCCTTAAGTATGCTGAGAGTCAGTTGAACAATCTTGGGCCCCTGACACTTACTGTATTGTCTCTTATCGTGCTAGGGGCGCCCCTGCTTTTCATTGAAGGAATGTTGCATCTCCTGCTGAGACTTTTACTTTCATAGGGAGTGATTTTCGTGTGCAAGTTTGGTACTAATCCCTCTAGGATTTTTCAAGTGTATATTATGTATCTACATACAATACAATTTTTATTTCTCTGTGCAGTACAAATAATGTATTTTGCATGTAATAAAACATTGTAGGCACAAAAGAACCACTGGTATGCAGTGCATTTCGGGAAAACTATTCTTAATATTTAACCCTTAAACCGTCCAAACGCAGAATCACGTTGTCACCGCCAGCGTTCCAAACGTAAATCAACTTTTTATTTTTCCTGCCTCGAAATTTGGCACGATTGGCCTGAGATGCCTGGTCAGTACGGAATGGGTCTTGACATTCGGTGTGCGTAGTATTAAAAAAATCTGTTACCTCTCGGTACCTTGCGAGAGCACCAGTTGAAGTGAGCGCCAGCTAGGGCAGACAGTATGGCAAACTCCTGGGATTCAGTGATATCATGTATTAACTCTCCCCTTTCAAGAGGAAAGTGATGTTGACCCTGAGTTTAGTGGCTGTGAGATGGATGTGGCCACCAGTGGTCGACGATATATAAAAAATCTCGATAATAACACATGTGCAACATTTGTGCAATATCCTTTTAATTTTGTAATAAAATATACCTATTGGCAAATATATATATATATATATATATATATATATATATATATATATATATATATATATATATATATATATATATATATATATATATATATATATATATATATATGTATATATATATTAAAATATAGGATGGTAGTGGAAGTGGAATATTCAAAGGACTTTAAGATAAAATCCAAAATTTTTTCCTTAAGGCTTTTTTTATCCACTTCTCCGAGGCTATGATGGTCCCACGATTTAACCTAGAGTTGGACCCCATCATATATATATATATATATATATATATATATATATATATATATATATATATATATATGTATATATATATATATATATATATATATATATATATATATGTGTGTGTGCCTGTGTGTGTGTGTGCCTGTGTGTGTGTGTGTCTGTGTGTCTGTGTGTGTGTGTACTCACCTAATTGTGGTTGCAGGGGTCGAGACTCAGCTCCTGGCCCCGCCTCTTCACCGACCGCTACTAGGTCCTCTCTCCCCCTGCTCCATGAGCTTTATCATACCTCGTCTTAAAACTATGTATGGTTCCTGCCTCCACTACATCGCTTGCCAGACTATTCCACTTCCTAAATACTCTTTGACTGAAGATATACTTCCTAACATCCTTTTGACTCATCTAAGTCTTCAGCTTCCAATTGTGGCCCCTTGTTTCTGTGTCACATCTCTGGAACATCCTGTCTCTGTCCACCTTGTCTTTTCCACGCAGTATTTTGTATGTCGTTATCATGTCTCCCCAGACCCTCCTGTCTTCCAGTGTTGTCAGACAGATTTCCCTTAACCTTTCTTCATAGGACATTCCCCTTAGCTCTGGAACTAGCCTTGTTGCAAGCCTTTGCACTTGTGCTGCGTACTCCAGTATGGGCCTGACGTACACAGTGTATAAAGTCTTGAACGATTCCTTACTGAGGTACCGGAACGCTATTCTCAGGTTTGCCAAGCGCCCATGTGCCGCAGCAGTTATCTGGTTAATGTGTGCTTCTGGCGATGTACTCTGTATTATACTCACTCCTAGGTCTTTCTCCTTGAGTGAGGTTTGCAACCTTTGGCCACCTAGCCTATACTCTGTCTGCGGTCTTCTTTGCCCTCCTCCGATCTTCATGACTTTGCATTTGGCGGGGTTAAATTCTAGGAGCCAATTTCTGGACCACACATCCAGCCTGTCCAGGTCTCTTTGTAGACCTGTCTGGTCCGCGTCTGATTTAATTCTCCTCATTAAATTCACGTCATCTGCAAACAGTGAAACTTCTGAGTCTATCCCTTCCGTCATGTCATTCACATATACCAAGAATAGCACTGGTCCCAGGACTGACCCCTTTGGGACCCCGCTCGTCACTGGCGCCCACTGTGATACCTCATCACGGACCATGACTCGCTGTTACCTCCCTGTTAGGTATTCTCTGATCCATTGCAGTGCCCTTCCTGTTATACGTGCCTCTTCCTCTAGCTTCTGTACTAATCTCTTGTGAGGAACTGTGTCGAAGGCCTTCTTGCAGTCCAAGAAAATGCAATCAATCCACCCCTCCCTCTCATTTCTTACTTCAGTTACCTTGTCGTAAAACTCTAGTAGGTTTGTGACACAGGATTTGCCTTCCATGAATCCGTGCTGGCTGTCGTTTATAATCTTGTTCCGCTCCAGGTGCTCCACCACTCTCCTCCTGATAATCTTTTCCAAGACTTTGCATACTATACATGTCAGTGACACTGGTCTATAATTTAGTGCTTCATTTCTGTCTCCCTTCTTGAAGATGGGGACTACATTTGCCTTCTTCCATACTTCAGGTAGTTGCCCAGTTTCAAGGGAAGTGTTGAAGATTTTGATTACTGGCACACGTAGTGTCCCTGCTCCCTCACTAAGTGTGTGCGTGTGTGTGTGTGTGTGTGTGTGTGTGTGTGTGTGTGTGTGTGTGTGTGTGTGTGTGTGTGTGTGTGCGTGTGTGTGTGTGTGTGTACTCACCTAGTTGTACTCACCTAGTTGAGGTTGCGGGGGTCGAGTCCGAGCTCCTGGCCCCGCCTCTTCACTGATCGCTACTAGGTCACTCTCCCTGAACCGTGAGCTTTATCATACCTCTGCTTAAAGCTATGTATGGATCCTGCCTCCACTACATCGCTTCCCAAACTTACTACTTACTGACTACTCTGTGGCTGAAGAAATACTTCCTAACATCCCTGTGATTCATCTGTGTCTTCAACTTTCAACTATATCTCCTTGTTACTGTGTCCAATCTCTGGAACATCCTGTCTTTGTCCACCTTGTCAATTCCTCTCAGTATTTTATATGTCGTTATCATGTCCCCCCTATCTCTCCTGTCCAGTGTCGTCAGGTTGATTTCCCTTAACCTCTCCTCGTAGGACATACCTCTTAGCTCTGGGACTAGTCTTGTTGCAAACCTTTGCACTTTCTCTAGTTTCTTTACGTGCTTGGCTAGGTATGGGTTCCAAACTGGTGCCGCATACTCCAATATGGGACTAACGTACACGGTGTACAGGGTCCTGAACGATTCCTTATTAATATGTCGGAATGCTGTTCTGAGGTTTGCTAGGCGCCCATGTGCTGCAGTAGTTATTTGGTTGATGTGCGCTTCAGGAGATGTGCCTGGTGTTATACTCACCCCAAGATCTTTTTCCTTGAGTGAGGTTTGTATTCTCTGCTCCCCTAGACTGTACTCCGTCTGCGGTCTTCTTTGCCCTTCCCCAATCTTCATGACTTTGCACTTGGTGGGATTGAACTCCAGGAGCCAATTGCTGGACCAGGTCTGCAGCCTGTCCAGATCCCTTTGTAGTTCTGCTTGGTCTTCGATCGAGTGAATTCTTCTCATCAACTTCACGTCATCTGCAAACAGGGACACCTCAGAGTCTATTCCTTCCGTCATGTCGTTCACAAATACCAGAAACAGCACTGGTCCTAGGACTGACCCCTGTGGGACCCCGCTGGTCACAGGTGCCCACTCTGACACCTCGCCAAGTACCATGACTCGCTGCTGTCTTCCTGACAAGTATTCCCTGATCCATTGTAGTGCCTTCCCTGTTATCCCTGCTTGGTCCTCCAGTTTTTGCACCAATCTCTTGTGTGGAACTGTGTCAAACGCCTTCTTGCAGTCCAAGAATATGCAATCCACCCACCCCTCTCTCTCTTGTCTTACTGCTGTCACCATGTCATGGAACTCCAGTAGGTTTGTGACACAGGATTTCCCGTCCCTGAAACCATGTTGGCTGCACGTGGTTTCTGAGGGGAAGTCCAAAGGGGCTAAGGCTAAGCTTAGGGAAGTTGAAGATCAGGATATATGCTGCAACACCAAGTAAGCTAGTCCTTTATACGTGCATGCAGGCGAGTTTCTTACAACATCAATCATTTGTGAAAATCTGTCCTATAAGCCACTTGTGAGGCTGAGGTACCCACCTCAGAGCTCGGTGTCAACAGAGTTTGCCAGGGTAGGCGACTCACTTGGAGGCAGTCCACACAAATTCTCACAAAAGTGGTCCTTCGAAACCGTGATGTGGAATAGCTAGGTTAAGCTATCATAGCTAGGCCACAGTTAGGAACCAGTTTAACAGAGTTAGGTTAAGTTTGCACTCCTAAGCCCAGAGTTACACAGAGGCTAGGCCAAGCTGACTATACACAGAAGTTGTTATTTGCAGTAATTTACAGGCAGGCCAGGTGGGCTAGAGAAACTTGTGAATTTAATTATTTACAGTGATTACAAGTAATCCAGAGTAAGAGACTTGTGTTAATTACTTACAGTGGATTTGCAAGGTAGCCACAGTTAGGCCAGGCTTGTGCAATATTTACAACAGTTATAGTAGCTAGGACAGATTTAACATAGTTATTATTTACAGGGAGTTATAAAGCCAGGTTTAAGCTATAGCACACTAGCTAGGTTAGGATTTACCTTATCCAACCATCCATGCTAGACTGAGTAAGCTAGGCCAAACTGTTTACACACATTATTCATTTACTGTTTCACAAGTTGAATTGTTGAATTTATTTGGGCTAACCAAGTGATTTTAATTTGTATACTGCACTTTTTATTGTGTGATTTTCATTGTCTTTGATTCATGTTAATGTGGGATTTGTGAATTATACCTGAGACTAGGTTAAGTCCTGTAATTATTTGCTGGCATTGTACAGGAAATTGCTAGGTTAAGCTTTCACATTGATACACATTTTGATTGGGATTTGAGAGCTAACAGTGTACATTTTAAGTCAGAGTAGAGTCAATTTAACAAAGGGAATTGTTAAGCTTCTTGAGAGGCCTTGAGACTCGTTCATTCTTACCTAACACCGTGACGTGCTGTGGGGTGGACTGAGTAAAGTACAATTAGTGTCACACTCCTCATTAAACTTCGACAATGGCAGATGGGGGTTCAGGAGAGTCTGGTTCAGTGTTAGCAAAATTAAAACGATCAGTGGCGGCATACAAAGGGCATCTGAACAGAACGAGTAACAGGTGCAAGGCTACTTGCCAACGCAGTAACGTAGACTGTGATGTTTTCCAAGCTTGCTTGAAGAGTTTGGGGGGGAAAATGGGAAGCCTATGAACAAGCATTCTCAGCACATGAGCTACAGGCTATTGAGGATAATGAATCCCAGGGTAGTCTTCAGCAGGCTCTGGACGAATTTACTAAGGATGATGTAGATTGTCATCAGGAGATGAATACGTACAAAGATAAGTTAAGTACATTAAAGGCTAGTATTCCAAGGGTGGTGTCGAACACCGCAGGCACCCCAAACTGCCACACACCTGTCAATATGTTGCCCAGGTTGCCCCAGTTGAATTTACCGACATTTGACGGAATCCTGAGTACATTGCTTTCTGGGATCAGTTTAAAGCCCAGATAGATGACAGGAACGATTTGTCAGATGCCGTCAAATTGCAGTATTTGCGGTCGCAGCTCAAGGGTAAAGCCTTAGACCTGGTCCGGCACTACCAGATTACTGACACTAATTACCAACATGCCAAAGACCAATTAGAAGACATGTTTGGCAACACTGAAGAGATAAAAGTGGCCATACTTTATCGGTTGTTGGATCTAGAGGCTTGCCGACATGACCGTCAAAGCCTAGAGAAGTTCCGTATTGAAATTATGAGCTTGACAAACAGTTTCAGAGATTTGCATGATGAGGATGATTCAGATTGGGTCCTTAGCCAGGTGATTCAGAGGAAACTGGCTAGCACTACAGTGCATGAGTTGCACTTAAAATATCGGACGAATAGGTTCACGATAAAACAAATTGTTGAGGGGTTGGGAGATCTCGTTTCTCATTTGAGTATAGGTGTGAGAGAAGAGTCACCCCCATCACCACATAAATACCCAGACAGTTACTCAAAGATCTCGAGAGATCAGTCTAAAGCTCGTACGACTAACGTTGGAGTGTACTATGGTAAAGAGGTGTCTAAGGTAAGAACCTCTAAGCAGAACCTCAGAGGCACTCATGCCAGAATATGCGTGTTCTGCGAAGGCGAACACGCTAGCACGAGTTGCTTGGAGTATATAACACTGAGCAGTAGGCAACAGAGACTAAGGGAGTTGAGACTCTGCTTCAAGTGTTGTGGGGAACACTTTGCGAGAGACTGTGGCACCCAGCTCAGTGAGTGTCGGGTCTGTTGCAAAGGTAAGCACCATACTGCACTATGTCCCAATAATTTAAGGGAACCCCAGGCTAGTAGAGATAGAAAGTGAGCCCGAGCCTGAAATGGTAGCCAGCGTGATTAGTGGGAGTGAAGTCTCTAATCCGAGTGAGAATCACGGAGGTGCTGCCCTACCTACAGTCATGGCAAAGGTTGTGAATGGGCACAGGTCCGAAACAACCAGATTATTCTTTGACCCAGGAGCACAAGTATCCTTGATAACAAAGAAACTGGTGGCTAAATTAAAGTCGAAGGCCACAAAGAAAGTTAGTATGATGTTGGGAGGGGCTATAAGTCAGGTCCCACCCAAATCTTATGATGTGGTGGATGTCACAGTCAAATTAGGTGCACATCGCAGAGACATTACAGCCTTGGTGGTAGAGACACTACCCACGGCAATTACAGCGAGAGGTCTTGCTGCAGCAGCTAAGCGATTGAAAGACCTTGACGTGAAGCTGGCAGACCAGGGAATTACCACTGACACAGTCAGAAATGTAGGTATCCTGGTGGGAGCCAATCATATAGATGACTTCCTGTCTACACGACGGACGTTTAGGGAAGGAATCGGGTTATACAGATCCCCAGTAGGATACATCATAGGCGGCAGGATTCCACCTGAATTCCCTGCCACACCAGACAGAGGAGAAGCTGTCCCCATGATAGCTGGGGGAGTAGTGATAATGAATACCAGTATACACGATGAACCACCAGGGAAGCTGAACCAGGTAGGGAGTGATGAACACTCGGCCACCTTGGGAAAACACTTTTACAGGGTATGTAAAGAGGGAGATAAATTGCCATCAAATCTAGGGAACCTCGTAACAGTGGAAGGAAAGGCTACCAAGGCATGTGGGCCACTGGGTGGGAAAGTACGGAGCTACTCAGTCAAGGCTAGACATGCAAAAGATGTTAAAGTTAAGGGAAAGGGTGCTAAGACCACCGGAACCAACAAGTTTACACCCCCAGAGGTCCACGCAGGGGAAACTGGAAGGTTGACGTTAGACCAGAGTCTGCTCGATGAGAGTGGCCGGATGGCACTCGTGTCCAGGGTCCGCCGTGGGGGCTCGCGGAAGGTGAACTTGATTTAGACTTAGTACCTACCTTCGCCGGCGGGAGGATGTGGAAATTTATTTGGTCCCTAAAGTTCCACAGGACAGATATGGCGTACGAAGGGTGGCCCTTAAACCCACCCAAACAAAAAGCATTCTCCCCGAACATAAACACATTTCTCTCCCCGAGTTGGCGTGGATGGTAGGCACTTATTTATTTATAGATTTACCCTTCAGGGAAGGAGTAGGTAGTTTTACTGTTAGTACATTAATATTAGGTTTACTAAGGCAACTGTAGATAATAATAATGTAGACCTAAGACCTTAACATAGGTAGTATTAGGCCGATAATGCAAACACTAGGTTAAGTTAGCTAGGGAGAACTGGCAGCCCTAGCTTGAATGACGAAGCGCGGGTCTCAAAGACACAATAGCGTCCTTCTTAAGACAGACACCAACTGGACAAGACGTGCCGTGATCAGCAGACGGCTCCCCCCACGTGTCTTCACATTCGAGACCTGGGGAAATCTGGTAGAGGCACCTCGATGTACCGTAGATGACCTCCGTCAGGCCCATACAGTAAGACAAGACCTCCACTTTATCTCGTAGATTTCTGGCCAGTGTCTGGGGAGAATTGTGAGTGAGTTGATCTGTGGGCCTGTGTTGCAGCTGGCAGTGCATGCCCAGTACATACCAGTGTCTCTTGTCTATGTAGAAGCTAGTGTACGTGTCTGCATAGTTGTACTAGGGGATACACACCCCCTTGGATATAGGAATTTCTGAGGTGCAGGCAGGTCACTAATAATGATTGAATATTGCAGGAATTCAGGCTCCCGGTTGCACGTGGTTTCTGAGGGAAAGTCCAAAGGGGCTAAGGCTAAGCTTAGGGAAGTTGAAGATCAGGATATATGCTGCAACACAAAGTAAGTTAGTCCTTTATACGTGCATGCAGGCGAGTTTCTTGCAACATCAATCATTTGTGAAAATCTGTCCTATAAGCCACTTGTGAGGCTGAGGTACCCACCTCAGAGCTCGGTGTCAACAGAGTTTGCCAGGGTAGGCGACTCACTTGGAGGCAGTCCACACAAATTTTCACAATAAGTGTGTGAAAATTAATAGACTAAATAATTTGCTTGAGTTAAGTTACATAACTTTTTTCCCCTAATCACTAAGTAAGTCAGGTTTATTGACTTAAATTTTTATAAATATACAGAAACCATATGTTCCTATTCTGAGGTCATGAAGTGAACTGGAGAGCAGAGACAGTGAGCGCTGAAGCAGGGACATTATTGCAGCCCTTTATCGCTGAAGTCCCATAAGTCTCCGAGGTACATCAATATCAGTATATAATACTTTTTATTTTTGTATCAAGAGTTCTCCCCCAGTTATGTTGGTGGAATGTTAACTCATGATGGAGCTTGTGAATAAATCCACTGTGGAATTTTTTTATGTAATTCACAAGCGCCATGAAACTGAAGATCATTGAACCAGTTTAAATATGTAATTGTTTTGTAATTGTTAATTTTATCATCAGCTGCCTTTCTTGTTGAACGTATAATTGTTTAAATACACAAGAAGTCTTACATAATAGCCTATGTCTAGTTCTTGAGTAGTTCATAAGTCTTATGAATTGTTCGAAATGCATTGCATAATTAGTGGCTTCCTTTTGTGTCTAGTATTGTACTCATGTGTCAGTTTTGCACTGAATGACCCAGATGAGTTTAGCGCTTAACATGAATTAAACAATACACTATCTGAATGCTCGAGGAAATAAATCATTATAAAGTGGTACTATTTAGAACACTTTAGGGTAAACGATGTTAAAAGTGAAAGTGTTGAGGACTCAGAAAATGGAGTGTGTGTGTGTATCAGGACAAACTCAAAGAGTGATGGAGTCTTGTTGGAACTTAATTGAAAATAATGGGAACTGAGCTGCTGTAGTTGTAATAACTTAGGCTACAAATGTACCATAAAAAAGAAATCACATTTTAACAGCAAGCTCAGCAAACCGAACAGAAATACATATTATTTTTACAATCAACACTAAACGCTGAACCCAGCGAGGGTTAGGAGTGTGACCAAGGTAGTCAGTAAGGGCAGTGCGAAGTGCTCAAAGGAAATATAATAAAAATGGTATAATAAAACAGTTACTGATATAAAGTCAGAGGGAGACTACAGTGGTGGGGCTGTTGGAGGTCACAGATAATATATAAACTACAATAGTAATTACAAGAGAAAATGAAGAAAAGGAATAACAGTAAATATTATAGAATTGATATATGGTATAAAATATATAAATATGTAATATACCCTGAAAGGTGGATATTTCTCAGTGTATATACGCTGAATTTAATTTTATTTCCCTTTAGTTGTATCTTATAACTAGTATATTGTGCACTCGATTGTCATTTTGTGAGCGGTGGTGCACAAAACAAGATTACAGAGGTCACAGTGGGTCTTTGTCAGACACTACTGAACATTGTTACATCACTAGAAAGATATATTGGTCATTTCACATTTTACAATTACTTCAAGTAGTTAATATACACAACACAGTAAGGCGCACAATCTTAAAAATGAATATCTTATTTCCATGAAAAACTGGTCATAATTGGGTTGCAATCTCCTCCGTAAAGAAACGCTCGTCTCTGAAGGTTGAATGTCTGGCCTTAGATATAATGTTCCAGTGTATGGCCCTGTCTCTGTCCACATCGTATTTTATGTCACTGACATCTCCATACAATCCGTACAGTGAAAGATACTTATAACCTAGAGTTATTCTAGCAGTAACAACAACATCTTGCAATCTACTGACCTTGTTACCTTCCTGTCTGTACTGTTCTACTTTCTTCAAGTTCCTTTTCTAGTTCCTTTCTGATAATGTTTCGTAAACTTCTGTTTGAAAAAAAAAACTCATTCTCTTTATTTAATGTTTGATTAGCTAATTTAGGTATATTTAGTACTTGTTAGCTAATTTGTAGATTCCCTTTCACAAAGGCCTCCTGGAGGCTTATATGAAAGGGAAATAAAGCCTCCTGGAGGCCTATGTGAGACGGAATCCACAAAAACTGAAGTGTGAACCGTTTCTTAATTTTTGTATAAAAGTGCCCAGCTTCGTACACAAACATGCTACATTCAGGTCTCAGGCTATTTAGAGCAAATAATGAGGAAAAAAAGCAGTTACATTTAAAGTGAATGAGGTGGTAGTTTCCAGAAGCTTGAGAGCAACAAGTATAACAAACAGTTTAAGTCTGTAACGTGGAAGCCCAGTTACTAATTCTAATACACTTGTATTATCAGACTGGCTTACGATAGTGAACAGTTTATTGGCGGCCTTAATGACCCTCGTGTAGTTTATACGTTTTAAACCTAATAAATCAAGATAAACCCAGGTACACAAGTTTATGAAACACACTGTGTATTTCTAAGTGTATATAAGCCTAGTCTGCTTTAATCCCTATTTTAGGGATTAAAATATCATTGATTAGTGGTGTACGGGTGGCACGCAGCCTTAATGACCCTCTGAATAATTAGTGATGTATAACTACAAGAAGGTCATTAAGGCTCCCGTAAATAAATGAGACATTTCTTTCAAAGTGACAGTTAGACAAGTGTCAACATTCTCCTTAGCTATAAACATTGTTATTATTATTATTATTATTATTATTATTATTATTATTATTATTATTATATAATTGCTAAAATTTCAGTTTACTGATGCAGTACTTAAAAAAATAACTTTGACTGTCTAGAAAACTTTAATTTAATAATTTAATTTATGTGAAATTAACTTAGCAAACTATTTTTGATTAAGATAATTAAAATTAACCCCCCAGCTGTCCTGCTTAGTTATGTTCAGACGTATTTTCAACAAGTTATTATAACAGTTATTATAAGTAATTACAACAGTTATTACAAGATATTATAAATTATTAAAATTATAAATTGTTACAAGTTATTATTAGTTATTACAACAGTTATTATAAGTTATTACAACATTTAACTCGTTTGTGAAAGTCATGGTTGTTATATATGTTAGTATTACCAAATGTAGCTCAGGGTGATACTGTTTGGGTTTTAATACCAGGACAGTGCCACCAGGACAGTGCCACCAGGACAGTGCCACCAGGACAGTGCCACCAGGACAGTGCCACCAGGACAGTGCCACCAGGACAGTGACACCAGGACAGTGCCACCAGGACAATGCCACCAGGACAGTGCCAACAGGACAGTGCCACCAGAGCAGTGTCACTAGGACTGCCACCAGGACAGTGCCACCAGGACAGTGCCATCAGAGCAGTGTCACTAGGACAGTGTCACCAGGACAGTGCCACCAGGACAGTGCCACCAAGACAGTGCCACCAAGACAGTGTCACCAGAACGTTATCATCAGTACAGTGCCAGTAGGACAGTGCCAGTAGGACAGTGCCACCAGGGCAGTGTTACTAGGACAGTGCCAACAGGACAGTGTCACTAGGACAGTGCCACCAGGACAGTGTCACCAGGACAGTGCCACCAGCACAGTGCCACCTGTCGTCCTCTAGGGGAGGTGCCATGATGCTAGTAAAGGATTCTTGTTTTAAAGAAAGTCCAAGCAGTCTTCTCTTAATTAATAAAGTTGATGTCTGCTTCCACTGGTATGTTTTCCTCAGGCTGTACTCCGTTTCCGGTCTTCTTCCTGTCAAATATTATCATTATTTGCCTTTATCATGAATGAATTCTTGTCGCCGTTCACTTGACGATATTTACAACTGATTACCTCCCGTTCCTTAGGCAGTGTGTGACTTTTACGAATTTACCGCTTCTACACAAGCATAGTAATAATAATAATAACTCAGTTGTGAAAATTGGTGCAAATTGGTTTTCACCTTGACCGAGATCCTTCACTTATTCCGTCTCACAGTCACTCGACCTCTCTCACAATGTTCCGATTCATGTTTGGATTACCTTGGGCTGAGTATGAGGCTTTTATTTAGGGAATTGTGATATATATATATATATATATATATATATATATATATATATATATATATATATATATATATATATATATATATATATATATATATATATATATATATATATATATTATATATATATATATATATATATATATATATATATATATATATATATATATATATATATATATATATATATATATATATAATATATTGAATGTAAGTTAGTAATTACGTAAGTAGATAAGTTTATTTAAGTATATTACACCGCTTTTGATATTTACAAGAATTATACATAGTAACATTACTATCGTCTAAGATTACTGTCATCTAACACTACTATCGTCTAAGATTTCTATCGTCTAAGATGTCTATCGTCTAAGATTTCTATCGTCTAAGATTACTATCGTCTAACATTACTATTGTCTAATTTATTATCGTCTAGGATCATTATTATCTAACATTACTATCATCTAACATTACTGTCATCTAACAATACTATCAATTAACATTACTATCATCTGACATTACTATCGTCTAACATTACTTGCGTCTAACATTACTATCATCTAACATTACCATCATCTATCAATACTATCATCTAACATTACTATTATCTATCAATACTATCATCTAACATTGCTTTCGTCTAACATTACTATCGTCTAACATTACTATCGTCTAACATTACTATCGTCTAACATAGCATGGATCACTGAACAAAGTCCAACATGTCCAACTACGTATGTTCCTTGTATTAAGAAACGGTAGTTGCTTCAAGACAGTTACCATCGTGTTGAGTGTAGCAGCAACAGTACTGATGCATGCTGATACAATCAGCATGTCGGCTAATGGGGGTTAAAAGCCTATCGACTTACAATAGGATCATTATGGCTCCACGTAACCCATTCACCACCAGAGAAATAAATACTTTAATCCCTAAATTAGGGATTAAAGTAAACTCCCAACATACATAGGCTAAGAAAAACATACATTTAGGTGTATATATCCCGTGACTTCACTAGTCATTCACTCCTACACACTACGGTTCCAACATCCTTGAGTGCCGCTTCTCAGTACTAAGATATAGATATATTTACTATATCAATAGTAGTTACCACAAAGTTGGGGCAACCTCCACATACAAAGGTCATATATATATATTTTTTTTTGGCTTAAAGGAATTTTCAGAAACAAACTGAATGTTGTGTGTGTGCATTTTAAAGAGGATAGTTTACCAGAAGCACACCTGCACTCTTGAAAACACTGTTCCAGGAATATTGTTGGAGGTGGCTGAGGGTGGTAGACATAACAGGGTAGACTGCTGAGAAAGTTAGACATGGTAGGATAGACAACTGAGGGAGGTAGACATATAGAGTAGACAGCTGAGAGAAGTAGACATGACAGGGTAGACGGTGAGGGAGGCATATGTGACAGGTTAGATGGCTGTGGGAAGTAGACATGGCAGGGTAGACGGTTGAGGGAGGTAGACATGGCAGGATAGACGGGCGGTGGCTTTCTTAACCTTAGAGGCCACCCTTCCTCCCTCGCCTCATTATTTTAACAAGCACTACAAAAACTGGACCTCGACGGCGCTCAGTCACAGGGAAGGCAGCGAAACATCACTTGGCTCTTAATGTCACTGGAAAGGCTAGGAAATACATCATCCGGGGCTCACAGGCAGGGAAACGCAGCATGGCACACAGATTTAATGACTGGAGTATTCTTGACTGGTGGTGAACAGATTCCATGCAGTCTTAACTGGAGACCTGGATACTGGTGGTCGCGGACTGCCTGTCAACCGCTGAACAAAAGCCTGCTGTGATAGGGGAAGAGAAGCTCACGACGACGTTTCGGTCCGACTTTGACCATTTACAACGTGTGTTGCTTCAGTCACGGTATTGTGCCTCTTTGTTCTTCAAAATACTGTTGTACATAGGAGTGCCCCACTGCATATATCTCAACTGCTGACACGTCACTTATTGCTGGAAGAAGAAGGAAGGAACTAAGGTGGGTACTTACTGATATCCTCCCCCTCTCAAACATGATAAAATTTTTCTGCACAGAGCGAAACATTGTTCCAATAAAAGCTTCTGCAACCCGTGTGTTTTCTGCGCTGTTGTGCGCAGTGCGCTGGTATGATCTTGAAGGCCAGACCTCCTCTTACCTTACGTATATTTCCAAAGGAAAAAAAAAGATGGCCTTGACAACCAGGTCTATTGTCCCTCAGAAATATAACATTTTTATTTGTAAAGAAACGTTTTTATCAATAGGTGTAAAAAATTAACAGAAAAAGTACCAGAGAACAGCAATGTCTAATTTTTGGTCTTTTCCTGAGGCAATGTTGTTGCAGCGAAGTGGAGGCTGGAGGCAGTGTTGTTGCAGCGAGGAGGAGGCTGGAGGCAGTGTTGTTGCAGCGAGGAGGAGGCTGGAGGCAGTGTTGTTGCAGCAAGGAGGAGGCTGGAGGCAGTGTTGTTGCAGCAAGGAGGAGGCTGGAGGCAGTGTTGCTGCAGCAAGGAGGAGGCTGGAGGCAGTGTTGTTGCAGCGAGGAGCAGGCTGGAGGTGGTGTTGTTGCAGCGAGAAGGAGGCTTGGGGCAGTGTTGCTGTATCGAGGAGGAGGCTGAGGGCAGTGTTGTTGCAGCGAGGAGGAGGTTGGGGCAGTGTTGTTGCAGCGAGGAGGAGGCTGAGGGCAGTGTTGTTGCAGCGAGGAGGAGGTTGGGGCAGTGTTGTTGCAGCGAGGAGGAGGCTGGGGGCAGTGTTGTTGAGTGTTACAGCGAGTTGGAGGTGGAGGCTGGAGGCAGTGTTGTTGCAGCGAGGTTGAGAAGGAGGAGGAGGCTGGAGGCAGTGTTGTTGCAGCGAGGTGGAGGAGGAGGAGGCTGGAGGCAGTGCGGACGTGTCTGAAATCATTGTTCAGTATGAATGTTATGCAGTGAATAACGACTGGAAAATTAGAAGTCGGTGTATTGATGTGAATGATTTTAAGTTAGAGAGCAGGAGAAGGAGGAGGAGGAGGAGAAGGACAAGGAAGACGAGGAGGACGAGGAGGAGGACGAGAAGGAGGACGAGGAGGAAGACGAGAAGGAGGACTAGGAGTATGAGGAGGAGTACGAGGAGGAGGAGGAGGAGGGGCTGATGATTTGATGCTTTTACAATGAATGTAGACGAGATAGACGAGTTAGAGGGTAGATAACAGGTGGGTGGATGGAGGGGGTCAGGAGACGCACCAGAAACAACTAAATTCTGAAGATGAGAATTACAGTGCCTGTACTCTGAATCAAGGGTGAGAAGTACAGTATCTGTACTCTGAAGAATTGGTGGGAAGTACAGAGCCTGTACTCTGAAAGATGGGAGGGAAGTACAGTGCCTGTACTCTGAAAGATGGGAGGGAAGTACAGTGCCTGTACTCTGAAGGATGGGAGGGAAGTACAGTGCCTGTACTCTGAAGGATGGGAGGGAAGTACAGTGCCTGTACTCTGAAGGATGGGAAGGAAGTACAGTGCCTGTACTCTGAAGGATGGGAGGGAAGTACAGTGCCTGTAATCTGAAGGATAGAGGGAAGTACAGTGCCTGTACTCTGAAGGATGGGAGGGAAGTACAGTGCCTGTACTCTGAAGGATAGAGGGAAGTACAGTGCCTGTACTCTGAAGGATGGGTGGGAAGTACAGTGCCTGTACTCTGAAGGATGGGTGGGAAGTACAGTGCCTGTACTCTGATGGATGGGTGGGAAGTACAGTGCCAGTACTCTGAAGGATGGGTGGGAAGTACAGTGCCTGTACTCTGAAGAATGGGAGGGAAGTACAGTGCCTGTACTCTGAAGGATGGGAGAGAAGTACAGTGCTTGTACTCTGAAGGATGGGAGGGAAGTACAGTGCCTGTACTCTGAAGGATCGGTGGGAAGTACAGTACCTGTACTCTGAAGGATGGGAGGGAAGTACAGTGCCTGTACTCTGAAGAATGGGAGGGAAGTACAGTGCCTGTACTCTGAAGGATGGGAGGGAAGTACAGTGCCTGTACTCTGAAGGATGGGGGAAGTGCAGTGCCTGTACTCTGAAGGATGGGTTGGAAGTACAGTGCCTGTACTCTGAAGGATGGGACGGAAGTACAGTGCCTGTACTCTGAAGGATGGGTGGGAAGTACAGTGCCTGTACTCTGAAGGATGGGTGGGAAGTACAGTGCCTGAACTCTGAAGGATGGGAGGGAAGTACAGTGCCTGTATTCTGAAGGATGGGAGGGAAGCACAGTGCCTGTACTCTGAAGGATGGGAGGGAAACACAGTGCCTGTACTCTGAAGGATGGGAGGGAAGTACAGTGCCTGTACTCTGAATGAAGGGAGGGAAGTACAGTGCCTGTACTCTGAAAGATGGGAGGGAAGTACAGTGCCTGTACTCCTAAGGATGGGAGGGAAGTACAGTGCCTGTACTCTGAAGGATGGGAGGGAAGTACAGTGCCTGTACTCTGAAGGATGGGTGGGAAGTACAGTACCTGTGCTCTGAAGGATGGGAGGGAAGAACAGTGCCTGTACTCTGAAGTATGGGTGGGAAGTACAGTGCCCGTACTCTGAAGAATGGGAGGGAAGTACAGTGCCTGTACTCTGAAGGATGGGAGGGAAGTACAGTGCCTGTACTCTGAATGATGGGAGGGAAGTACAGTGCCTGTATTCTGAAGGATGGGAGGGAAGTACAGTGCCTGTACTCCGAAGGATGGGAGGGAAGTACAGTGCCTGTACTCTGAAGGATGGGAGGGAAGTACAGTGCCTGTACTCTGAAGGATGGGTGGGAAGTACAGTACCTGTGCTCTGAAGGATGGGAGGGAAGTACAGTGCCTGTACTCTGAAGGATGGGTGGGAAGAACAGTGCCTGTACTCTGAAGAATGAGAGGGAAGTACAGTGCCTGTACTCTGAAGGATGGGAGGGAAGTACAGTGCCTGTACTCTGAAGGATGGGTGGGAAGTACAGTACCTGTACTCTGAAGGATGGGAGGGAAGTACAGTGCCTGTACTCTGAAGAATGGGAGGGAAGTGCAGTGCCTGTACTCTGAAGGATGGGAGGGAAGTACAGTGCCTGTACTCTGAAGGATGGAGGGAAGTGCAGTGCCTGTACTCTGAAGGATGGGTGGGAAGTACAGTGCCTGTACTCTGAAGAATGGGAGGGAAGTACAGTGCCTGTACTCTGAAGGATGGGAGGGAAGTACAGTGCCTGTACTCTGAAGGATGGGAGGGAAGTACAGTGTCTGTACTCTGAAGGATGGGAGGAAGTACAGTGCATGTACTCTGAAGGATGGGAGGGAAGTACAGTGCCTGTACTCTGAAGGATGGGTAGGAAGTACAGTGCCTGTACTCTGAAGGATGGGTGGGAAGTACAGTGCCTGTACGCTGAAGGATGGGTAGGAAGTACAGTGCCTGTACTCTGAAGGATGGGTAGGAAGTACAGTGCCTGTACTCTGAAGGATGGGTGGGAAGTACAGTGCCTGTACTCTGAAGGATGGGTAGGAAGTACAGTGCCTGTACTCTGAATGATGGGAGGGAAGTACAGTGCCTGTACTCTGAAGGATGGGTGGGAAGTACAGTGCCTGTACTCTGAAGGATGGGTGGGAAGTACAGTGCCTGTACTCTGAAGGATGGGTAGGAAGTACAGTGCCTGTACTCTGAAGGATGGGTAGGAAGTACAGTGCCTGTACTCTGAAGGATGGGAGGGAAGTACAATGCCTGTACTCTGAAGGATGGGTAGGAAGTACAGTGCCTGTACTCTGAAGGATGGGTAGGAAGTACAGTGCCTGAACTCAGAAGGATGGGTGGGAAGTACAGTGCCTGTACTCTGAAGGATGGGTGGGAAGTACAGTGCCTGTACTCTGAAGGATGGGAGGGAAGTACAAAGCCTGTACTCTGAAGGATGGGTGGGAAGTACAGTGCCTGTACTCTGAAGGATGGGTAGGAAGTACAGTGCCTGTTCTCTGAAGGATGGGAGGGAAGTACAGAGCCTGTACTCTGATGGATGGGTGGGAAGTACAGAGCCTGTACTCTGAAGGATGGGTGGGAAGTACAGTGCCTGTACTCTGAAGGATGGGAGGGAAGTACAGTGCCTGTACTCTGAAGGATGGGTGGGAAGTACAGTGCCTGTACTCTGAAGGATGGGTGGGAAGTACAGTGCCTGTACTCTGAAGGATGGGAGGGAAGTACAGTGCCTGTACTCTGAAGGATGGGTGGGAAGTACAGTGCCTGTACTCTGAAGGATGGGTGGGAAGTACAGTGCCTGTACTCTGAAGGATGGGTGAGAAGTACAGTGCCTGTACTCTGAAGGATGGGTGGGAAGTACAGTGCCTGTACTCTGAAGGATGGGTGGGAAGTACAGTGCCTGTACTCTGAAGGATGGGTGGGAAGTACAGTGCCTGTACTCTGAAGGATGGGTGGGAAGTACAGTGCCTGTACTCTGAAGGATGGGTGGGAAGTACAGTGCCTATACTCTGAAGGATGGGTGGGAAGTACAGTGCCTGTACTCTGAAGGATGGGTGGGAAGTACAGTGCCTGTACTCTGAAGGATGGGTGGGAAGTACAGTGCCTGTACTCTGAAGGATGGGTAGGAAGTACAGTGCCTGTACTCTGAAGGATGGGTGGGAAGTACAGTGCCTGTACTCTAAAGGATGGGTGGGAAGTACAGAGCCTGTACTCTGAAGGATGGGTGGGAAGTACAGTGCCTGTACTCTGAAGGATGGGTGGGAAGTACAGAGCCTGTACTCTGAAGGATGGGTGGGAAGTACAGTGCCTGTACTCTGAAGGATGGGTAGGAAGTACAGTGCCTGTACTCTGAAGGATGGGTGGGAAGTACAGAGCCTGTACTCTGAAGGATGGGTGGGAAGTACAGTGCCTGTACTCTGAAGGATGGGTAGGAAGTACAGTGCCTGTACTCTGAAGGATGGGTGGGAAGTACAGTGCCTGTACTCTGAAGGATGGGTGGGAAGTACAGTGCCTGTACTCTGAAGGATGGGTGGGAAGTACAGTGCCTGTACTCTGAAGGATGGGTGGGAAGTACAGTGCCTGTACTCTGAAGGATGGGTGGGAAGTACAGTGCCTATACTCTGAAGGATGGGTGGGAAGTACAGTGCCTGTACTCTGAAGGATGGGTGGGAAGTACAGTGCCTGTACTCTGAAGGATGGGTGGGAAGTACAGTGCCTGTACTCTGAAGGATGGGTGGGAAGTACAGTGCCTGTACTCTGAAGGATGGGTGGGAAGTACAGTGCCTGTACTCTGAAGGATGGGTGGGAAGTACAGTGCCTGTACTCTGAAGGATGGATGGGAAGTACAGTGCCTGTACTCTGAAGGATGGGTGGGAAGTACAGTGCCTGTACTCTGAAGGATGGGTGGGAAGTACAGTGCCTGTACTCTGAAGGATGGGTGGGAAGTACAGTGCCTGTACTCTGAAGGATGGGTGGGAAGTACAGAGCCTGTACTCTGAAGGATGGGTGGGAAGTACAGTGCCTGTACTCTGAAGGATGGGTGGGAAGTACAGAGCCTGTACTCTGAAGGATGGGTGGGAAGTACAGTGCCTGTACTCTGAAGGATGGGTAGGAAGTACAGTGCCTGTACTCTGAAGGATGGGTGGGAAGTACAGAGCCTGTACTCTGAAGGATGGGTGGGAAGTACAGTGCCTGTACTCTGAAGGATGGGTAGGAAGTACAGTGCCTGTACTCTGAAGGATGGGTGGGAAGTACAGTGCCTGTACTCTGAAGGATGGGTGGGAAGTACAGTGCCTGTACTCTGAAGGATGGGTGGGAAGTACAGAGCCTGTACTCTGAAGGATGGGTGGGAAGTACAGTGCCTGTACTCTGAAGGATGGGTGGGAAGTACAGGGCCTGTACTCTGAAGGATGGGTGGGAAGTACAGTGCCTGTACTCTGAAGGATGGGTAGGAAGTACAGTGCCTGTACTCTG